>NW_010202934.1:13986-26845 GCF_000695765.1 Mesitornis unicolor | reverse complement strand
TATATATATATATATTTATGAGCAAATTCAGGTAAGGCACAAGAGATACAACTCCACATACTTCAAGGAAAGTCTTTTAAAAGGCTTAACTAGATGGGGAGCTCTCTAGTGGCATTTCCAGCATTTTATGTTTGACGAGCTGACAGGAGCCACAGACTCCGTGTATACGTACAGCTGTATACTCTGCATCAGATCTGTAAACATGGGAATTTGGGACTTGCCCACATTTTGCCATTACTACACGAAGCACATCAGGCACAGGTAAGGATGCTAATAATCTCACACTTATACAACACGTTTTTTTCCAACTTGGCCTGCCATCTGTTTTGTAGGAATCTCTCTGATGAAGTTGCTATGAAAGCCCTGTTTTGAGGGCAAAAGTGACATTGTCCCATATTCTTCACAAAGACATAGTTCTAAAATTAGTGATGGTGGTATTTTTATCATCTTCACAGACTGCTTTAGTCTCAAAAAAAACATTGCAAAAAATTTACAAGGACATAAATCCTTCACTTAAATAATATTTTCTTCTCTAAATTAAACTTCTGAACACTAAAAAATATTACATACATTAAACGTTACCAGGTAGTACATGCTATACATTAAAATTACATGAAACATTAAAACTATATCTTTTTACAGCACACACACTGTATTCACAGTAGCGAATAGACTGTGTTAATTAACTGAAGATTTACCTAAAAACTGTGTGTTCATTATAATGACTTTTAATTTTGATGTGTTCTGGAAGGGGTCGTTCACTTCTTAAGTAATGACTGATTTTATATGTAGACACTATGATGACTTACAAAGTGAAATGAATCATGCTATTAAAAACTGAGTGGGAGGCAAGCAAATACTTAGCAAACAATTAGCAGATTCCCATTAAATGTCATTTTTAATGAACTCTTACAATGAAGCCGAAGCATCCACTCAAGCATAGGCACACACAGTGATGAGCAGGGAGATACAATTCAAGCACACTTACAGAAAGGTGAAATACAACTGGGCAAAGGAGTCTGAACACCATGAAGCACCTCCCCAGCAGCACCTTCCTTAAATCTTTGGACTGAGATCACACGGGTGAGATTTTTTTCAAGACTTTTGGCCTGTTCCAATTTTCATGGAATTTAATGCAAAGACAGGTCAGCACGAATCTCACCCACTTCCCCTTTGCACTGTGGTCAAACCAAAACCAACGGCTGAGACCATGAGCTCCTGCCCAGCAGGACGAAGGGAGCCCGGCAAGGTTGAATGGGAGAGCCTGGCGGTGTCTGGTCACAAACGCAGTGTGGGTGAGGAGACAAGCCATCAAAACCTCAATGTCAGAATGTGGTCTGCTTACTCCATCCTACACCAGACATGGATCCATTCAAGTAAGAAAGGGGACAGGTAGGACTGTACTGTTTTTAACTTGCATGAATGTTCATAAAGAAAATTCAGATTTGAAACTACCTGGAAGTAAGTATTCACTTAATTCTTACATATTTTCTATAGGATCAGGCACCGATTATTCCAATAGGGATAGAGGATTTACACTGCTATACACATACAGGCATTGAGAACATTTTAGAATACATCCTCTGGCAGAAACAACAGAGCATTGCATAATAATGACATTTATGTAAAAGAAAAATCTTTATCCTTTACTGTGCCACGCTGACAAGTGGCAGCTTGAAGCTGTTATGTCTGTGTACTGTAATTGTTAGTTACTCAAAACCTGGATCATTCCAGCAGTAAGGAAGTGGATAACAAGACAGCCGTGCAGCCAGGTACACGCGAGTCCAGAAGAAAGGAGCAGTGGTAGCCACCACACTTTGCTGCCGCTCAGTTCCCAGGCATTATCACAGCAGATTATTTGCACACTAAAGTTAGTATTGTACTCCATAGTAGAAGTCTTTGAAGTTTCACCTCTATTACTGGAGTAAACTCAAGCCAGCTACACCACAGCTCTCAAACACAACAGGGAAATATGAAAAGATACAAGTGTTCAGGATAACAAAAACACTAAATTTCTTGTAAACCTTCTGAAAACAGCATAATTCATTTTGATTTGATGTAGCTATGCATGTGGGGGGAAGACAACTCCTAACAAAACAAGCAGTTCTAAACTATTAATGTTACAGAGTTTTAAAGCTTTTCAGTTTGTCAGAGTTCAAATAACATAATAACAAACCATGACAGCAAGTATGGAGACCGCTCCATGAAACGGTTTGAACTAGAGTGTTTAATGAACACCTATAGAAGATCAAACAAAACTGTTTTAACAATACTGTTTTTTCTGTACTCATGGTATTCATTTGCCCTGTTGAACTACTGGTTACTGCTGAGCACAAACCTCCCAGTTTTAAGCTTCCTCCAGATTTCAACAGTCTTAAACAGAAAAATCACACTGATTTTTATTCTTGTATACACCATCGCTGCGTGCTTCCCACATTAACAGGTCAGATAAACTTGCACAAAGCATAGTCACTGTTTGATTTGTTTGATGTCTAAAAATGGCTTTCCACCACCAAGTTTTTCTGCACTATTCTCATACTGAAACATGTGTGCATAAAGCAAGTAACAATCAGTATCAGATCAAAACTCAATTAATGACCATCACTGAATAGTTTGGATTTTCCCAAAACACCAATGTCAGCCCACCGACATCTGAGAGGCATTACCGACAAGTATCATCATCAGATAAATATTAGAAGAAATTATACCTGTGAGTGACCGTCTCCTGCTCCTGGTTGATTCGCAGTCAAGCGAGCACGCTGTAAATTTGGACCAGGGGGTAAATGTGCAGTCGTCTTTGCAGGGAACAAGACACTCCTGTACAAGGGACGGCATCGTTCCTGCCCACCGCACGCAGTCACCGACATCGGCCGACTCGTTGTGCTCCGACAGGCACGTAACAGCTGAAAAGTAAAGGCACAGAAATCGTTATACTCTCATATATTTTGCATTATAATCTATGCAGTCAGTACTTGTGTCCTATGTGAGATTCACTCTCCTGGGTTAATAGGATAAAGCTGATTTACTTTTAGGTCTTTATTCATGCGTCACTCAAAGAGCTGCCAGAAGCTTCACAAAACCATAAAGACACATCCTTATTTGAGCAGTGTGTTACCTAAATGATGATATAAATTCAATAGTCTCAAGGAGGCCGTCATTTTAGGGGTTGGGGCAACAATTTAACCAATGATACATTGTACGACACAAGAAGAAAAGATGTAATACTGCGTCTATGCGCCATAAAACATATGTGGTCGAGGCCGAGCTGTGACGTGCACACTACCCATGGAACCAAAACTGCTTCAAAGTGGAAAACAAAAGTTAAAAAAATATCAAAGAAAGCTTCCTTCTCCAAAACTGCCATCTTTCCTGTATTTTAGACGAAGGGAACTGGCTGAGCAGCTTTCCCATACAGAGCAGGACCTATTCGTGCTACAGCTAACGGCTTTTTGCAGCAAGGGGTAAACACCAGGACTGCCCTTTCCAACCTGACTTCCCCAAACATTGGGCTACTGCTTGTGCTCTCTGGCCATCTGAACCTTCAAATCTCTTGTATAAAAGATGATGTCTAGGAGGAAGGGCATCTAGGAGGCAGAGCCTCTGTGCACGTCCCAAGCTTTACTCTCGCACACAGCACTGTCAGGGCTGCAGCCCCCATTCAAAGGCAATGCATCGCTCTGGTCCCCTGCCCAAAGCTTCACCAGGTCTCCAAGACTGGGCCATGGCAAGAGGAAACAAGAGGCACAGGGCCAGGCTGCGGCTGAGGTCTCTGAATTTGGATGTAGGTGCCTTTGGGGCCAAGCAAGAGTCAACCGGGGTTTGCAAGAGTGCAACCAAGGACTTTGATGCCCTGATTTCACCCCCAGTTTTATTTTAGGTCAATGCCCTTTTCCTTCCACACCCTTGTCCTTTTTTTGGACTGTAATGATTAATTTTTCAGAGTGGATAATGGCACTGTATGGCCATGATGGAGCACAGAAGTGTTAATGTAGAAATCTGAGTCACAGGAAGCCTATGATAAAACTTGCTAAAGTTTCAGTGAATTAATAATAAGAAATTATAATAAATAAAAATAGCCTGCACATTATGGAGTCTTTCATTTCATTAATAATAATTAATTCTCACAAAATCTCCAGGATCATGGGCTATTTATATCCTACATTGTAGGTTAACCCAAGCAAAGACAGGTCGTGACTTGATTAAAGTAATAAAGTCAGGGACAGAATTTGGAATTGAATTTAGCCCCAAGAGTTCAGTCCTGTCAGGCTGTCCAATTTCAGGCAAATCCACACATGGTATCATAAAGCTACAGATGAAATTATTTAATCTAGATTTTATTATTTAACTCTAACAACCTGTGATATTATTTTATGGAGATTCCTAAATAATTCAGGTTTTTGAGGCTGCATATATTTTCCCTTGTTGCCAGCACTTAACGTAACTAAGAGTGCGTGAAGAAAAAAGGAAAAATAACTCTCTTTTCTTACAGCTAAAGGATTTACTGGGGTAGAACTTTGCAATGAATACGCATTATTTTGGTTTTTAACACATTATTTTGGTTTTTAACTACAGTACTGTATGGGAGCAATGGATGGGTTGGCAACCACCTGGAAATTAAAAAAAAAAATCTTATTAAAATGTAATTAGATTTGTAAGGAAAAAAAGCATTTTGAAGAGCATGCAAAAGGCAAGCAATTGTTAAAAGTCTCTTTAGACTCAAGTGACAGTAAATCAGCATATTCATAACTACCTCTAAATTGCTGATTCTTGCCTTTCCCCTTCAATCCTTGTGACCCTTCCCATCCCTGAACTCCGGCAGTCAGAGACTCACAGACGTTCCCCTTCTCAATCACAAGAGTGAGGACAGAGGTCACCACTCTGCACGGGGAAGTGGGGCAATTGCCCTCTTCAAGCACAGAGCAGACCCCAATGCCCAAGGTCTGTGTAGGCTCATTACCTTCAGCAAGGACACCCAAGATTGGGCAACACAAACGTGTCCATGTGAAGTATGGCCACGTGTATGCAAACCCTCTTCTCCACATCGCTCCAACTGCGAGCGTCTGAGGGAAGTGAACAATATCCCACACTGCCAGCCCCAAAAAGCAGTATTTGCAATCGTATAATAAACCATTATGTTGCAACGTTAACTACAAACCGACAGAAGACCACAATTCATTCCTGACATTTACTAATGGCAACACAAGTGATGGAACTTCTAAATATTGATGTTAAACCAGACACTCCATGCTGCAATGAGTTATTATCCAATGGCTCGACCCGCTGCACAAATGTCCTTCATTTTAAGCATACAAATAATTCACTGAGTTCACTGAGGCTATTTAGATGCTACATGTAATGGATATATAAGGACATAAGAGATCAGGGCAAATATTTAACAGAGAGCATGGAGCTTAAAGAAATTAGTAATAATAGTAAGCACGGGTAGACAGAAGTCAAATTAAAACAACAAATAATATAGTGGATTATACATATATAAGCACAGAAACAAGGAGTTGAAAAGAAGAAAATATAATGGATAGTCTAGTAAGAGACATAAGTCCTAAAGGAGGAGGGGAGGAGGAGGAGGATCCCCTGTGAGGCGATTAGGGACAGGCAGGTGGTTGAAAATACAAAACTGCTTCTCTACTTGAGGAATTTTTATCAGTGCAGATCCTGGTAACTCAATGCAGTCATTCCTGACAGAGCAACAAAGCCTCAGTGTCAGCAAGGAGAGGAGGCAGCAGCCACAGAGCAAGGGATCCAAAAAGCTTTTTTTGATGCCTGAAATACTCCCTAGAGAACAAACACTGCGCTTGCTTCCCACTCTCCTGGAGCCTTGCACTTACCAATGCCAGTGGTGCCATTACGAAGCTGGTAGTCCCAGAAACGCACCTTCTTGGTGGCCCAGCTGGCAGCTGCATCTCTTTGCCAGGAGAATGGACGCTTCTTTATATGCACAAAATAAAACAGCAGCCATGGCCATCAGGTACCCTCACACACCAAAATCCCACACCTCCTCGGATTGGCCTAAGCAGTACAATGCATTTCAGTCACATTAGGAGGTGATTCATCTCCACTCAGGAGTCCGCAAGCATCTTTCAAGACGATGTCAATGCACGACTTCTTCAGTCGGAGCCGAATTATCCTCAAAAGCCTGAGCTTAATGGGCCTGATCTTTACCGGTGTCAGTCGTTAGAAATGGCAGATTTCTGCCACAGGTTTGAGGTGAGCAGCATGAACTGCTGCAATAAATTAAACAGTAAAGCAAATGTCCATTAGATCATTTTAATGGGTTGAAAAGGGCCAGAGAGGGAGCAGCAGAGCTGACAGATCCACTCGCGTGCTTTGGGCAGGATCTCATCACCTCACTTCTGCCTGCTGCAAACTGATTTCCCAGCTAAGTTAGCTTTAACTTGTAAGAGAAAAACATTTTCAAATACAGGCACTTCTGGAAACAGAAAGAGACAGATTTGTTTCCAGTGGACCTTCAGGAAAGTTAGTAGAATTATTTATCCTCAGTGGTTTCGAACTACTGATTAGTTTGGCTTACATGTGGTTTATGTTGCATAAAAATATATTTCCCCGTAATCCTCAGCTCTGTCACGACGGTTTTAAACAAACTCACACTGCAAAGCCAACTCTGTGTCAACATCTCCTTTTTTTTTTTTTTTTTTTAGGTACGATACCACCGGAAGGCAAACACAGTCCATTTGCAGCCCTATGCACTGAGGAAAAAACATAGGAACGATAAATCCCTCCTAGACATAATGTGCGATTTCTACCGTCTCTGCAGCACTGAAAACGGATGCAAATGTGAATAGAAACAGCTAATAACAGGACACTGCCAGATAAAGGGGGTTGGATTATCATATTGATTCCCACACAGAGGGGAAATGCAGGATTTCCTTCTGAACTCCCGCTATTCTTTCCTATTGCCACCAGTCAACGCCACCAAACTGGAATTAAACACTTGGGGCCAAGCTTGGGGAAGACAATTTAATGCAGTTCTGTTGATATATAACAGCTGGCAGGAAAAAAAGAGAAGTACACCTTATTTTGTAATGTCAGAAACAAGATCATGAATTAAACTGAAAAGTAACCAGGTTTAAAACGCTAAAATAAAACATTTTTTCACAGCAGGGCTGGAATCGTTTAACAGACAGCAAGGATACACCCACCATTAAGGTGTCAACAAAAGTTAGTGATTAATATGAGCACCGAAAATAGCTCCAGATGCAACCGCTTTGCCTCAAGGCATAAGTAAAGTGTTAAATATACGGCTCGGGGAGGAAATTCCCCTTTCTGCTGGTACAGGGTCCTGTTGGGATACTGAACAAGGACTGCTAACGGGAAATTCAGTACGGCTGTCTCTGTCTTTTGGTTTTAAATTTACACCCACAAGAGTATGTTTGTGTGCCATCATCCCGGCATATGGCACGCAGAACCATATGGAAGCTATATTCTTTAACTACATTTATCTTAAATTAAACGTAACTAGCAGACACTTCTATAAACTTTTAAGTGGTGAAATCAAACGTTTTAATGCTGTCAAATAGCAGAGGGGCTGAATGTATCCTTAGACGATGTTATATCCCCCCCAAAAGCAGCACACCAGCATCAAACTGGGGGAACTCCAGTGGTCCCAGTAGACATAAGCCAGACTTAAGGGTGTTACAGATGTCCAAATAAAAGGAGGGCACTGAGAAAGAAATATTACAGGCACAGCATTGCATCCAATAAGGAAAGATAACATAAATACAACTCCTCTTCAGTAAAAAATCCAATTACAGACGGTCTTGGTAATCATATTCATTTACCAAAGATATAATCAATTCTCCTTTAAAAACACATTTCAACAATTTCCAAAGGGTAAAAAGCTGAAGAGTGAGAACATCAACTACGAACCAGCAAAATTATATTCTACCATGGCACTTCAATTTGGGAAACCCAAATTAGTGGTTTCAAAACTCTGGAATTAAATGTCATCAGAACATCTGAAAACAATGACTGATCATTCTGGACGGTACACTCAGGCCAAACACTGAAACTGAAGCCATGTGGTACTGCAAATCAAATGTCTGGCCTTGGTACAGGAACAACGGGATGACCTATGGGTCTAGACAAGAGGTCTAATGCCCAAAAGAGGCAGTCTCGATGGGGTAATAATCTTCTCTGGCATCAAATTCTAAGAACGTGTGAAAAATCAACACCAGTGTGCTAAGTCAAGGGTATTATTTTAATGTAGCTGTTTACCTTCTCATTGTGCAGACAAATTTGTATTTTGTGTTGCATAATTATTCTCATTACCCTCCAATGTAACAAGATAACGTGTTATCTGTTATACATATCACTATGATAAGTGAAATAAGAGCTCGGGGATAATACGTTAGAAAAAAATGAGGAAAATAACTTTAAGGATCCAGACGTGCTGGCTATGAGTACAGTCTCATAACTCATGCTGACCTCACTTATTTTCTATATTGATGCTCCTTCATACTTATGAATTTCTCCAATATCCCAGCTAGGACATTTAAGGTATTCTTGGCTTGTAAAGCCAACCCCTAATTACAGAAGATGACCAGAAGCAGACACAATGGAAGATATAAGATAAGGCTCTGCTGAGACTCAGGTTTAAGTCTAAGGTCCTGGCTCTATAAGGACAGCAATATCCACTTAACTTCATCACTGTGACAGCCCCCTTAGATGCTGCATCACTCCCTGCAATGAAGTTTGTCAAGTCTGCACTTACAGAAGCAAACCATAAGATAACAATTAAAAATAATTCTGACGACAAGAACAAATGATGTCAGGAAGGACATTGCAGATACAAATCTAGAGGCAGAGCTAGAACAAGCAGCTATGCAGCAGGGAATCTGGCTCTGAGATCACCAGTTTCCCATTTTATAATTATTAATGTTATTGACAGTAGTGCTAAAGGGCTAACAAATGCCACCGAGCAAACAGAGCGCTGAATAAACACAGACCCCAACCAACACACACCACAAACAAGAGGAGCTCGAGATGAGGATGGGAAGCAATAAAGACGGTAAATATCAACTGGAAAGATAGAGCAAAGCAACTGAAATGATTTGCATGAAAAAGCACTAGGGGAGAATTGGGTAGAAAAGTTGGGTGCAGAGAATTAGCACGGAGAAGAGGTTGTGACAGGGGAAAGGGGAGAAGTTGGGATATAATTAGAATGGAAGGAAAAACAGCATGCAAAACTGTGAAGGTTCTTCTCAAGTCAAAGGTCCATGTTTTAGCTGCTTTTTGGGTCGACTTCTCTCTGCAGCCTTGTCACAACAAGACACATGAAAAGACAAGATAATCTAGCAGAAGAGTCCCAGTTGCAGCTTTTTGAGGCTCAGTGTGGTGGGAGGTCACCTCCAGCACAGCCACAGCCATGTCCCCACCAGGGCAGCCGTCCCCATACCACGTGTGACCCAACCACAGGGCTCTCCTATGGCTAAGTCATCGACATCCAAAAGACAAAAAGGGATAATGAGGTTTGGACACAAACCATGGCTCAGAGCTCAAGAAGAGAGCAGTTTGAAAGGGATTTAATATGTCCAGGGCTGCATATTAAAACCAGTAAATTCAGTGCAGGCCGACTTCTGCCATGCAATGCCTTAAACTGGACTCACCTCTGTTCCAGTTTAAAATAACTTCTTAGAGTACAATTTTTCTAAGATATTTATAGATGAGTTTATTGATTGGGAATATATGATTTAAATCCCTGTAAGAATTGAGCAGTAAATGTCAATTTTGTCAAGCTGTGTGACGTGATGTTTTAATTCTTCCATGAACCAAGACTGCCCACTGTTTAAGGAGAAGTAGGAGAGAAATGTTATTGCTATAAAGCTCATTCCTCCTCCCACCCACACACTGAATGCAGAACATGGGATTGATACATTAATGTCTAGCACCATTTTCATTTTAATACAAGTGTTTTCTTATTGCAAGTGGTTCACACTCTGCCTGGCTAGAAAGACAAAATAATATGATTCTTTAATGTTTCAAATTTACTTTGGCCAGAGAATAACTGCAATCTGAGTGCTTCTACATTATGCAATCAGTCTCAGGAATCTTTCACAATTTTCTCCCTTTTTCCCCTCTAACTTTATTATAGGTTTTGAACTGCTTTTACTTTCATTTTCTATTAAAAAGAAAATCAATGGAAGTGCATTAGATGATTAATCATAGAAATTACACTTCTGCTTCTTTCAGAGAACACAACAAAATACAAAAATACATTTCCTTTTTTCCCCTCTTTCTGTGGCCCACAATTACTAAAATTACTCGAGTTCAATTTATTTGTAGCACTTATCATCAAGTTATGTTTAAGATGAATTATTTATTGTACAACTTGAAAATAAAACTAAGACATCCTGTTATATATACACACATTGAGACCACAGTAAATAAAGAGAATCAAACATGCCAAATAACACAAGAGAGGGACAATGGAGAACACACACACCATTTACAGTATTTCTAGTAACTCAAGCTGGAAAATCACTCAGCTGACTAAGAAAACACTGCGTTTCTCTGGAGAGCTCTGTTTCAGTTATATCTTCACTGGCCGGTGTTTTTTTGTGATATCTGGATGAACTTAACATCTAACTGCACCTGTTGTATTGCAGCTAGGTCCAATTTTTGGTAGCACCCCATGGAGTCTTTCACGACAGTGGTGGAGAGCTCAAGACCACAGCCAACCCACATGGCAAACCCAACCTTGAGAAGGTCTCAGAGGAGAGCCCTGAGAACTTCTCCAGCCACGTGTCCATTCCAGTCCAATTTTTTTGGTACTGAGTTTGATAAAAATCATCTTTTGGATAACTGGACATCAGAAAACATTGCATTATGTTGGTTTAGGAAAATACATTTGAAAATCTTGCTCTGGAAGGCAGGCACTCTGCCGTTCCACTCCATCTGTCCCTTTACAGTGAAGCTCAGATACTAAATCCAGAACAACATACTGACATGTTTACAATTCCCCCAACATTATATTTGAGCCATTGTGGACCAAGGTAACACCTAAAGATTTTAATCTACCTTTCCTCCTCAGCTCCCCACTTCCCAGCTCTGGCTCTTCTCATTTTGGCATTCAAAACTCCTCACTGCTCCTGGCCAGCCTGGGACCAGCAACTGCGCCGCTGTGGACACGTATGGGCCCCTCAACAACTTTTCCACCCATCCTGACCCCTCCTGCTCTCACCTCCCCCAGATAATCCTCGTGTTAATGCCCAAATCCCAGCCTAGCAGGCATGCCCCAAGCCCCAGGTATGAGCACAAATCAACTCGCCAATGCACATATCTCCTCATTACAAAAAGGGGTTGTGTGGCTGTCTGTTGTCTTTTGGGTTGGATTCATCCAATTTTCTCCAAAATTCATGTTTTCTCACTGCCTGGCCACACAGCTCATGTTTAAGGGAGAATAAACAAGTTCATCTGATTTATCAGTCCCTCCCCGACAGTACTGCCTGCATCATGTTGTTTATACCATTGCACACCAGTGAAGATATGACTGGTGTAAAATAAGAGTCGAATGTGGTCTCTTCTATTTATTTTTCATTAACCATGCTTCTCCGGAATTCAGATAATCCTGGTGTTTTACAGCATACAGACTTGTCATCTTTATCAAAGTCCAAAACTGCAGTTTGGAAAGTAGTAACATGAAAATTTGGAAACTCCCCCATCACTTTTAGTATTCCACTCAGAAACTGCTGTTGAATTTTTCTAAAGTCCCAATGGATTTTGCAGCCAGGGTCCTGTATAAAACTTTCCACTTCAACTATCACTTCTCTACAGTAAAGAACAGATAAGAATACTAAACGCTTTGAGGTCTGCAGTCACGCTACTCATCTCCAGCCTAAAACTGATAAAACAACTCAATCTCCTTTGACCCAAGTTAATAAAAATGCATACTCAAACAATTCATGTTATCTAAATTAAGTATCTTTCAGCCATCATACATATTGTCACAAAAAATAATGATCCTGTACTTGAGACTGAAGGGTCAGCACAGTCCAAGTACAGTAAAGACATCGTACTTCGATTAAAGGTGAGAGAGGCAGGGATTGTGAAAAATATCCCACGCACAACCTTGAGAAATCAAATGTTTGGGGCCTTTCAGGAGACTTGCCCAGCAGGAAAACTAAGTAGGCAGATGTGAATGAAGAGCAAAGTCACACTCTGATGTGTGGGAGTTTCATGCATGTATACATAATGTATAAATTGTAAACACAAAAAGGCTTTTTATATCTCTTCCTAAACATTCCTCGTGTGCGGGGGGGAAGTGTTTTACAGAAACCCTACCTCAGGGCATCCTTTCTTTAGCAGGAAAAAGCAAAAAAGACAAATACACCAAACAAAAAAAATCCCAATTCCCCAGAAGAGACGAACAGTCCAAGATATTGAAGGATACATTTTGATACAGTGCATATAAAAGACCTTGACTCCCATAAATATAAGGATCGGTATTTCCCCTGGGTCATGTTAAATGAACTTTTTTGTGTGAGCCAAGGAGTTCCAATAGGTTTGCCTCTTAAGAATAATAAAAATAATCACACTCATCCTTCCTTATGTGTGCTGCTCAGGCCATTCTCACTGCCAGTACATTCCTTTTCACTCTTCTCTTCAAGCTAACGGATCTAAAGGGACTATTTGCTTTCCTTTCTATTCTCTTAAAAACAAGGTAGACGATCAGGGAGATCTCTTACAGTGTGTTCTGTTTGTCTTATGATGATTTTTTCTTAGAGGCAGAAAAAAAGGAAACATTTCTTATTTAGCTGCTGCTACTCTTCTTAAATTTGCACTAAACTGTTATAATTGAGTGGGGATGATAAAGCAGATTGTA
>NW_010202934.1:0-13955 GCF_000695765.1 Mesitornis unicolor | reverse complement strand
GCTGAAACAATAGGAAAATTCATGTTTCTTTCAATAGGAAAAGAACAGAGCCTATTACACTTTCCTTTTAATATCTACGAATCAAGCATTTGTTTGCAAGCACTTATTTCTAAAGCAATTACAGAGTCCAAACAGCGATTGATCACTGCATTCATGTATAACAGATACAATATTTGGACATAAGAAATTCTCTATTTGTGATTTTTTTTTTGCCTTTGGTTTAGATCATATAATTTGTGGTTTGTTTAACTGAAAAAAAAACCCCAATTAAATGCAATAAAAACAAATTAATACAACAACAGAAAGTAAATTGCATCAGAACTAGAAATACTTTCCACCCTGCTGGAAGATAATTAGTATTTTTAGCTGTTCTTCATACACTTCATTCTAGCTAACCTCAGGGTAGAGCTGACTGGGACACTACGCTACAATTTCTGCTATTGGTCTTCCCAATATAACCCATCTTAATCTCAGCTACAGCAAACCACCAGTTTGATTCTCATGTTATACCCTCGTCTCACCTGTGAAGTTTTGATCTTCTTTGCTGGAGCTCGGAGTGGTTTCTCTGTGTGTGAACCTGCCTGGATGCAGAAGCTGATCAGACAACATCACACCTAAAGTGAGGAGCACTTAAAGCAGGGGAAGGTCCTGTCTGGGAGGCAACGTGGAATAAAACTTTACAGAAGTGGTTTATGTTTAATTTTTCTATTGCAAATTACGCCCAGCACTACCATCTCCCTTGAAACCAAGTCAATGTAATCAGAGGGACTTCCAAAATTTCCCAAAGTAGTAATTACTACTTCCAGTTTAGAGTAAGTTATTTAAGAAATAAAATTCAATGCAAAAGCAACTCAGTACTTTGAAAAATCCATCAGGATTCACAACACATTTCCTTTTCAGAAGAGAGAACTAGCATTTTGAATTTTAAGTGTGTATTTCAAAGAAACAGTAAATAGCAGCTTTTTAATTCATCAGAAGCCCAAAGGAAAGGGAACATTTGATACAAATACGCTGTACTTGGGAAACTAACCCTTTCTGCTGCTATAATGAAAGTATAAATACGGCACACCATGAATTCATAGTAATTTGTTTCTATGAGCAAGTCTGACATGGCATGGCCAAATAAATTAAGAACCGAGATGCTCCATAACACCGCATTGGTATTTTGCCCTTTCTAGATCATTCATCGCCCCAGACCTTTGTCTCAATTCCTCTTTAAACCTTTGTCTTGTCCTATTTGAAGGCCCACGCTCCAGGGTTATACCTTATCAGTTAATTAACTTTCAAAATGGAAACATAGCAAAAATTACTACATAAACTTTTGCTCACATATATCAAAGCCAATGTCAAGCAACGTGGTTTCTGTGTACCTAATCCAGGAGGCTTTCAATAAAATCTCATCTTCCATTTACAGCCCGAGGCAAAAGCAGGTCTTGCCGAGGTTTAGTAGAGCAGTCATGTTGCTCAACAGTTTAAATATTGGTCTAGCTACTAAACTTGATGCTGCGAGGTTCTGGCATTATATTATTAAATACTAAGATTTCATCCACGGTTTTCACTGACTCAGAATAATGCAAAATTCACTTCAGAAAAAATAAATGCAAGCTAAGTTACCTTCTTTCCTCGAAAAACCAATAAATTGAAGGTAACACTACTCTTCAGTAGATCAAGGCAGCAATAATGGGGAAGTATGGGGGGAAGTGTGATATATCAATCCTTCATTGTAAATTAATGAACAATTTAGCAAGGAAATACTAGAAGCAATGAAAACCATCACTTTTATTCAGGTTCTATGGGGTCACGGGGCCAACAAGGAAAAAAGAGAAACCAATTAAATTGGAAAATTTGAATCAACAAATAAGGAAGAGAAGGGTTCTTGGAAACAACTTTGATTTTTGCTTTACTTTAATAAGAAAAGAATAAAGAATTTGAATGGGAACTGGAGCCTGAGGGGATGCTCTGAGGGCTGGGAGAGTCCAGCAGCCCCTCATCCAACTCCAATCATGCACCACCAAGCAGGGAAAGGCAAGGGCAGAAATGGGAACAAAGCTGGGAAGTTTATGCTGGGACAGCTCGGAGAGCGCAGCTCTGCACACTAAACTGGGAAAACTCCTTGGGAAACAATCTTTGGAAGGAGTTGCTCTGAAGGAATGAGGGTCATGTTTTAATTTTATTTTGTATTTTATCTTTCAAAAATAGCAGCAGATTTTAGTAATAGAGGGAGAAAAATCTATATATAGCAGCCAAGTGCAACACCAGTAATCCCTATTAAAGAGCTCAATGAAAAGTATGTGTCCTGTAGTCAAAATACTCCAGAAAATATTTTGGTTGCTGAATATACCAATGTTATCAGATAAGAAGTGAGCAAAAATTTAAGCCATGTCAGGAATTAAGGCCAAAAAAGAGGATCCTGACCACAGTTCCTGCAGATAATGCGGCAAGAGCAGCTCACCGCTCCCACAACCCCACAAAGGCAACCAGAGGCCAGCAGCCTGCTCCCATCTCTCTCATCCCAACATCCATGCACAGCACCGAAGGATGTAAACGAGGATGTAAACTTAAGAAAACTCCCCTGAAGGTGATGCCAGCCCTTATGGGGCTTTTCCCCCAGCTCTACAGCCCACAGCCTCACGCACTTCTACTGCAGCCAAGTCACCTGCAGTCCATGGAAAAGGGCTTCCCCACTGCTGGTTCTTCCTCAAACAACGGTCCAAATATCCTGATAATCCTGCCCTTTTTTAAACCCACTAAGGAACAGGGTAGAATGTATATTTACTGCTAGGCATGAGGAGCATGTGCTTGTTAGGTTTTGGGGTTTTCTGAGGGGAGTGAGGGTTGAAGTTGAATTGTTTTGAGTTATTCTCTGCATACTCTGCATATCACACAACTGCTCATCGGAGTGTTAAAAAGTAATGCTCATTTTCACAGGAGGACTTTCTATAAGAAAAACCAAAAACCACACAGCACAAAAAACTCCCCACTTCAACATCCTGGCAGATTTTCTTAAAACAATCTCCTGTCTGTGAATCCCTTGGCAACACAGAAGTACTACGAAAGCCTTAATAACCTGCATTAGAAATAAACTTCAACATTTGAAATACAAACTTAAGGAAGCCCTGAACTATTTCTCGCAGCAGGCCAAAAGTCAAATAAAGACTTTCATTCAGAAACTAAAAAACTTAACTATCTTCTTCAACGTCAACTGTCAAATTACAAGCAGAACCTGAAGTTACTGGAAACTTTAAGGGGTTGCAAAGAATGGAATTTGGCAACATTTACTTAAACAATTAGTATCTCATATATTCTAAAGACTTTTTGATACATTAGTAATATGACATACAAGAATATCATACCAAAATCAGTTCACAAATTGAAATGGATTTCTGGGAAATTTCTCTCATTACATTATACATTAGCTACAGTGATCAAAAGCTTATCAAAAGCAGAGATGTTTTCCAGCTTCCTTTAATTGAATTAAACCAAATGTCATCAGTCTTCCACATTGAGATAGTCCTTTTCCTGACATTTGTTCCATGAGAATCTGGAGGGGGAGGAGAAAAGGTGGATTTCTGACTGAAATCCTCCCTTCTTCCCCAGCCCTGTCCAAGGAACGTACCCCACAGAAAACACAAGGTATTTCTGCTGCCTCAGAAAACCTGAAGATAACTTGGTTATTTTACACAGACATCACACTTCTACCTCAATACATACACAAAATCCAATCCTTGTAGGTTTATACACATATACTTATATATTTTATATGTATGTTATAATTTGCTGCTATTTCTAATAATTTTTAATTACTTTTTAAACTGTGGTGTTAAATCCATATAGATTTATAAAGAAAGTTTCTCAAGGAAGTTTCACTTTAAAGAACAGTTTTAGAAAGCCAATAAAATTTCTTATCCTTTAGTTTCAATAAAATGCAGGAGAACACACTGCAGATTTAGATTACCGTATCAGTACTTTTGATTTACTCACATTTTCAGCGAGAAGACAGGCAATACCCATATATAACTTTATTCCAAAGCTGTGACCTTGACTTTTACCAAAAGTTCAATTGCAGAGATATTGTTTTTGAGGCGAGATGAAGGAAGAAAGGAGTTCTCACAGATAAGATAATGAACTGTCAAATGCAGCTTATGAAATACTACTGTTTCAAATAGATGCTCTGATTTAATATGCGTTGACAGTCGATTCAGAAATTATGAGTAGGTCATTATGTAGCACACCAAGTACAAAGCTTGAATTACTTATTTGTTTATCTCATAAAGCATTAGGCATGTGAACCAAAGACATCCCCTCCGCCTCCCAAGTAGGGATCAAAAGTAACAGTTAAAATAATACTAAATTAAATATCGCGTACTGAAGATGGATGGTTAACAACGTACTCAAAACTGGAATATTTGAAAAGGTAAAGAAAAAAGTACTAATGGTAAAGCTACTGATTACACCAAGATAAAAAAAAAAGTTGTATTCTAGTTGTTGAAAACAATAAATGAATGCACAAAACGGCTATTTCAATTATTAACCCATGGCCCTAAGTACTCACACTTCACTGTAAAAATTCACTGAAGCTTAAAACAGCCCACCCCAAACCGCAAGATTATCTCCTGGGTGTGATGAGAATTGTGTACCTATATAAACACAAACAATCTTCTTTTTTTTTCCCTCAACTTAATAAATACAGCAGGTTTTTCTAACAACATGGAAAAAAAGATGAGCTGCCCATCCAGATGTGTCTGCTATCTATAAATGAGAAGCCTTGATGAGACTGCAAGGTTTTCCAGTACAGTAAACAAGCAAAGAAAAGCTGAGATTCATACGACGTTTTGCACAGATTCTTATATTCTACATTGTCCAATATAGCAGAAGCCTATTTCACACTGCTATATAAAATTATTCAAGAAATGCTGGAGGTAGGGACACAGGTTACATTTCAGTTAAAAGACACGAGATTGACAGTCCTCTCCCAGCAACAGAATGAGCAGAGATTGTGAAGTAAGGAAATGTTTAACTCCTTACTGTTTCAAAAGCTTACCTACATTTCCATCATGTAAGTTTAAAATAAAGTTTAACGTGATTTCCATTACCATTATGGTGGGACTCGTCAGTAACAACCCAAACAAGCATATTACAAAGCAATCACCTCCCAAACTCAAATTATCCTTTTTCAACACGAAATCTGCTATTACCTACAAAAACACTGAATAAATAGCAAACAACAGGCACCCGCTGTCAATATTAAACCATTCTTTTCTGAGTAACTTACATAAGGAAATAAAGAAATGGGACCTGATGTTTCTTCTCCACAAGAAAGCTGCCTAATGACCCCTGTCCCAGCGCTGTCAGAGGCGGTGCCCAATGGTGCACCCACATCCCTCTCCTGAGCCGTGATGTCAGCTCCGTCATCTTTACATTAGACAATTAGGTTTCACAATAAGGCTATATTTACTCAACAAAGCCTTAAAATTAGACTAAAAACTGTTTACACAGTTATCACAATGACATATATTTTTTTGAGTGAAACCCTGCGGTAGCCAAGGTTCAACAGGTGAATTCACATGACCTGAACTGTAACAAAAAAGGGGTTCAGCTCATCTGGAAGGACATGCAAATGATGGTGATAGGTTTTATTTAATCTACAAATTACACACCTTTACAGCCTGTGGGCCAGTCTACAGAGAATGACCTACTGAATGCCCAGCTGATGGTTATAAGTGACACGTGTGCCATGCTGGGAAAAGGACCTCAAATGAGGTGAACTCATGAGCAAGTAGGAGGACACAGAACCACAGAATATTAGGAGTTGGAAGGGACCTGGAAAGCTCATCCAGTCCAACCCCTGCCAGAGCAGGATCACCCAGACCAGGTCACACAGGAACACGGCCAGGCGAGTTTTGAATGTCTCCAGAGAAGGAGACTCCACAACCTCTCTGGGCAGCCTGGGCCATGCTCTGGCACCCTCACAGTAAAAAAGTTTTTCCTCATGTTCAGGTTGAACCTCCTATGTTCCAGCTTGCTCCCATTGCCCCTTGTCCTGTCATTGGCTGTCACTGAGAAGAGTCTGGCTCCTTCCTCCTGACTCTCGTCCTTTACAAATTGATAACCATGAATGAGGTCACCCCTCAGTCTCCTCTTCTCCAAGCTAAAGAGCCCCAGCTCCCTGAGCCGCTGCTGATAAGGGAGATGCTCCACTCCCTCCATCATCTTTGTGGCTCTGTGCTGGACTCTTTCAAGCAATAAACACCATCCACACCATCTCGTCTGGTGCTACAGGAATGCAGAATGGCTAAGAAAATACAGCAAATTCTACGCTGTTTTGGTGAATTTGGTAAAATTTGGTCTGTTTGGGTGGGAAGAGTAACTGTAGAGTAAACTAATCAGCTAGACTGTAAGCCATGAGGAGCAGGGCAGGCTGATACAGAATGACCATTAAATTACACAGGTAACAACAGCTGGGATGGGCAGGTGGACTAATACATTAATATAAAAATATAAATACTTATAAATACATTTGCATTAAAGTAAGTAAGGTGCCCTGGAAGAAAGGTGCAGTTCAGAAAAAAGACAAATGCCAAAGTGAAAGCTTTCTTATTAAGAAACGGGCACAACCACAGCAGGAAAAAAGCCTACCAGGTATGAAAGATCAGCTAAGTTCAGTCAAAAGCTACTCACTGCCCTCAAACAAATAAAAAAAGGTGGAAACTAGGTCAAGTTCCTAAGAATGAGCAGAAGATTGCAGCACAAGCATGCAAAAATCAGAATTAGCAACGGGCATTAAAGGTAACAAAGGAGCCTTCTGCACATGTAAAAATACAGACACTGAAACAGGCACTCTCCATTCTCCCAGCCCACCTCCCGAAACTGGCCCAAGCTTGCACCACCCTTCACTGCGTGGATCAGCTGCAGTCCCGGGAGCGTGACAATCAGCAGTTAAAAAAGGCAGGATCCAGGCCTCTTGGTCCTTTGCTGTCAAGGATAAGCCAGCTATTTTGAAATTGTCTGTCCTAATGAATCCTGGCTCTAGTAAACTTACAGAAACTGATCTTGATGTGTCAGAAATGAGCATCTTCGAGACCTCATGGAGGAAGTGCAACTTACCAGCAAACACTCTGCCTACCCTTGTAACAGCTCCATTTATTTTTATTTTTTATTGAAGATGAGGGGTATGGAAACACGGGGCCATCGGCTTATCTTTGATTTGCACAAAAATCCTGCAACAAATAATTATCCAGCAGATAACAAGAAGATTACAAAACAAGCAAGAAAAAATTAAATGCATCAATGTACTTTCTGTAATAGACTGATTAACTCTGGGAAAGAAAATGAAGAACGGCAGCCTCATTTAGTTTGTTTCCTTGAGTTAAAAAAACCCTAAGAAGACTCAGCACCGTGAATCCTAAAGGACGTCCAAATGACTTTCTTGATAATTAAATTACAGTGCATCAAAAAGCACACGCCTGTAGCGGTTTGATTCGAATGCGCACACTCTAACCACGAGTACCGGGGTATGCACAGATTGGGTGGAGCTGCCATAAAAACAGATCGCATGTTTAGCACTAAAGAAAACCTCAGAAATGGAATAAAGCCTTTTGCTTCATGATTCTCTCTGGACCAGATTCACCACTGTTTTATTACTGACTTTTGTTATTGTATCTGAATACAATTTGATTTTATGAGATCTTAAATATTACCTTTATAAACATTTCATGGGATGTTGACTCTCTATCTGCAAATTGCTTATTTGCTTATTGTATCTGCTCATTGATGCCACTGCAATAGCTTATTTTTGCATTAACTTCTTTGTTGAGCCTAGTTTATCTTCTGAGAAAATCCTGGGATGGAATTTTTAATAAGAAACCTTTAAAAAAAAAATAAAAGATATAACTGTAACTGGTAAAGAAATTTTCCTTTACAGTGCTCTGCCTGCATTATAATTCAATCAAGGGTTTTATGCCAGTCACCATGAGAGTTCAAGAAAGCACTTTGTTTATCATTTAATCAATACAATTTGAGCAACCCAGGAAGATTTTTAAATAGTAGCCTAAATTCTGCACACACCTCCTGCAACTTCACCTGAGTTTCAGCCGTTTGCTCAATAAACACTTTCCACACATCATTTCTTTTGCTTCCACCATTCTCTCTGTGCAGACCCAACGCCAATAAAAACCCGTGGCTGACCTCCATCTATACAACACGTAGGAGCTTGTTCTCAAGTAATGGAAGGAGATGACGACTGCACTGGGAGGAAATACAAACAGGATCATTGGGCTCCCCAATCACCTTACTTGACAGGTTAGCACTACTTGGCAGCTCTACTCGTATATCCATCACTTCTTGTATTGCAGCTCGGAAAGCTGACACTCCACAAAGCACATACTCAAATCTTACTAAACTAACACCCAAGAAGTGTATTTAACTTATGGAAACACATCAAATTACTATTTCACTCACAGTAAATATTTCATACCTGCAAAACCACAGGACCAAATGCAAACTGCTAATAAGTTTCATTACTATTAAGTTTGCCCTTCGGAAACAGCAGCCCTTGAGGTCAAATGAAATTTCATAATCCTTCTAAATTTCTTTCATGGTTACTTCTGATATTTACATTTACCTGTGAAATCCATCTCACTAAGAAAGACAGGCATCTTTCAAAGTCTTCAGATAAGACAATTTAAGCAGAGACATATTTTACCCCGTTTCTCATCAAAGCACTTAAAATTGGAAAGTTTATGCTTTCATACTGGATTTGCAGAGTATTTACATTTAAATAAGCTTAAAAAAAGGCAAGATACATGATCTAAAAACAAAAATGAATAAAAAGCAGCCATCTTCCTATAAACGCTACAATTAATCATTATGATGAGCAGATAGAAAGCAATCCATCTTATCACACCATAGAGCTGATATAGCTTTTCCTTTCATACACCACAGAAGTTAATTATTATGAGCAGATGTGCTTAGATTACATGAAAATTTATACTCCATGAAACTAGGCGCTGAAGATACCTATTTATTTTAAAGCACAAACATATTCCCTGTTTGTTTGGAGGTTTGCTCACACGCAGCCCACACAAAACCCATCCATCTTGCAGGCAGTGGTTTTTATGTGCTCCGCTAACCCATCCTTTCAAAGCGGTACTGAAAAACCATCCGTGGCTCAAAGTGAGTTCTCACAAACCCGCAATTTGCCCCACAGATTCCCCAGTGTGCCTCAAATGATGTCTGCCGTGATCACATCACATGCTCAAGGGTTAAAATGCAGCAGAAGAGCTATATTCCTCAAATTCGCTCAAGAGTTCACGTCTCCATGTAGCCGCTCAGTTCTGCAGACCTACTTCCACTTGATTTTCTCAAATATCATTAATAAGTACCTATTATTACAATGCCCTCCCTGAGCCAAAGGAATAATATGAGCCAGCGACAAAGGCTCGTGGCCAGCAAGGGCAGGGGCAATGGCAGCCCAGATATTCCTATCTCACAGCGGTGGCGGGGAACACTGCCCTCTCACGTCACACGTCCCCCGAGGACGCGTTGATCTGCTTCACCCCAAATTAAACAAATGCTGAAGCAGATGGCCTTTGACAAGCCTATTACATTTTAATAGGTTGGTCAGATTCCCTCACACTGCGCACCCCAGTTCAGGCATTTTTTTACAGAAAGACCGGGCTAAAAAAACAAAGATACAGAAAGTTAATATCCAAAAGACAGCAGAAAAGAGATAGCTCGAAGAATTTCAATCACCGTGGGGCACGTATCAAACAAAACAAATATGTGATTGCCGGGCTGAAACTTCAGTGAACTGTCAAGAAGGAACCATAGGACTGATGTTAGAATTGACCAGAAAAGCGGCAAGAAGTCACGTTTGCTACAAGGCTTCGCATCCAAAACCCAGATTTGACATTACAAAACACCCTACTTCAGGAAAACTCTGTCAAATATCGGAATGTATTATTCCAAACTTTCCTTATTTCACAAAGCCAATATCAGCAATCCTTTAATAAATGATGCATGCACCAGGCAAGACCAGCGGCTGCCAGGAAAAAAATTGACTTTAGAAAAATCTTTGTTAGAAGGTGACATTTTTTTCATTACTATCTATTGCCATCAAAGTATAGAGATGGCTTTTTCTTGTGTAGTAATTTTATTCCAGTGGAATTCCAATTTTTTGGATGAAGTTTCTCTTGATTTATTATAATATAAAGAAGATGAAGCCTTCTCCTGAGCCTTTTGAGAAGCAAATCAATGACAACACTGTTAACAAAAGGGGAGAAGGGGTGTTTCCAACAGGCAAAATGCTTGCAAGTATTAATGCTGCAATCATCAGGCTGGTTCAGAAAGTGCTAAACACACTGCTCAGTATTTTTAACATTTCTGAACATGTTTAGAAACGGTGCCAACAGAAAAGAGCACCACTGGATGCATCCAACAAATGTAGTATTGACCAATTCACAGTTACCTGATGTATTCTCGCAAGTGCAAGCACTTCATAAGCAGCCCTGTCACTTCCAGTTACTCTACTGTCACTTCGGTGCACCCGTTTGGAAGGAAGATGCTGGGAATTTTGAAAGAGAGTTTGAGCCAAGGTTATTCATTTATTCTGAAATCGAAAACTCATGTCTAAAGCCTCTCCTGCAGACATAAAGCTATTGGAGTAACATAAATACAGAAATTCAGATTCAATGAACACAAGATCAGGATTCCCTTTGTACCATGTCACAACTAACAAATCTTGAGCCTGAAGATTTATAGTAAGCCCCACTGATGAGCTCTGCCATTTCGGATGCTAGTATTCATGTTGAGTATTAGCGCTTAATTATTCAAAGAAACCTGACTCAATAATTTCCAATAAGAAGTGCTTTCTAACTAATGCAGAATAAGGGAAAATACAACTGCAACTTCTACCAAGGTCCTCTGAAGGAAATTCCCCAGGTAACCCAAACCTTAGCAGTCCGACAATGAGAAATATCCGCTATAAATCAAATTCTGTATTCCTTTCAACATCTCCCTTCTTCCTTTCACCGACACTTGGGTTTGTTTATTTGTTGGGGTTTTGGTTTTTTGTGTGTGTGTGGGCAGGAGCAAACTAATGGAGTCCTTTAATATTTCATTGATTTAAGCATTTAAACCCAGGACCACCCGTTTCTTCATCCAGGTAACATAAATACCAAACTAAGCCCCTTAGGTACTACCACACTGCAAGAATAAACCACCAGGCTTTATCATCCTAGTTAACGGCTCTGCAATTTCTCACAATTTGGTATTTCACTTGACTGAGATCATTACGGACACAGAAGAAGTTATTCTGGTAAAGACTGAGAGAATAACATCTCTAGTGTTCTCCTGACAACTAATACTATAAAAGCTTTTTAATAAACTTGCTTATTTTTGGTCATGCTTCAAGGTATCCTGTTTAAAGTGTCTGTTTGAAGAAAAGTTCCCCTTAAGGCCATTTCCCAGACAACCTGGATATTATCCTGCCCAGCTCAGATGAATTTTTAACAATTTCCCCACGAACCACTGTGGTTTTGGCATGAATTATCTCTGGAATTGTAAACAGCACAACTGCGACAAGGAGGAAATTAAAATTTTATGAAAGCAGAAGTAGATCTAAATCAGTACTGAATGGGACTGCCTCCAACACGGAGAGGTGAACAAGAGGGACACAGAAGTGTTATATAAAATAGCAAACAAAAAAGGGGACAAAAGGATAATTCAAGTAAACTGAAAATCATCATGAAACTAAAAGAGTTTACTCACTGCAGGGTTAACCCATCGAACTGAGTTATACCAGACACAGAGGCCAAAAGATTAGGAAGAACATGAAAAGATCAGATACTTTTATAGCTAGTTACAGTGTCAGTTAGGTGAGCTCATATAAAATATTACGGATCATAAACCGCCATGTTTCAGGTTCCAAGTCAATGAAACACAGAATTTTAGGATGAAATAGCTGATAAGGTGCACACAGGACTGTGTGACCAGGTCTACCTACAACCCATCCGTGGCCACAGAAAATATTTCTGTTGTAGTTTATACCATCCTCTGCACAAACCATGAAGCACAAACCATGACCACCCAGGCCTACTGTTCACTTCAAATTCACATTACAAAAATTCACATTAAAAAATTTCTCAAGATTCGTACGAAAAGTCTGCGTCAAGTCTTCGTAACTTGGACTTCAAATCACTGGAAGCCGGTGTTAAAAACAAGTCGTAATTGGAAGGGCCTGTCTCCAATGTGAGGGAGAGATTGCTCTTCATTATGCCTCTCATTACATCTTTCATCCTCCCGAGTAAGTCTCAGCACAGTTTGGTTCTCCTTGGACCTCTTTCATCTACTCTACTCTGTTTAATGACAATCCATCATTTAAAAAAGAACCCCAAAAACGACTTTAACCAACGATAGTTGCTTAGATCATACAGACTACACGCTAGATGAAAGAAATCTTAGGAGGACCAAAGAGAGCTGAACTTAATCAGAGGGATGAAAGACAACATGAAAATCTATCTACCCTTACATTTAAAAAGGAGTTTCCTTCAGATAAGATGATCTCGACTCTCTCTCTGTACCTGTTAAACACGGTGTGAGTATTGTCAGATTATTTGGGACTTTCATGACTGAGATGCTCCAGCAATCCCTGTAAATTGTACACATTTGGATGGTGCTGCCTTTGACTTTGAGGTGATGGGGCCATTTCCTATTGATCTAAAACCTTCTTTCCCCCCTTCTTCCCTCCTTCCTCCTAATCAAGGCAGAAATACATAGCCCGGAAAGCTTTGATGTTCCTCTGCTTTACTTCTCATTATTTTGATCTTTTAACAATCCCTCTATTGGCACATGCTTGTAGTATACATTTGCAGTGTTTATGCCTTCTGGCTTCAAAAGACTTTTCTACTTGATCAAGACTCTTTTTTTTTTCCCCAGAAAACAAATGCTGTGTGTGGTACCAAGACGCTGATTTTTGTTTATCGGATAGGAACGGTATGTAGTTAAGCGAGAAAACCTGCTTAGTTCTTTCTAGAGTAGAATATACTGTCCTGTTTCTGAAGGAAATCAAATATTTGTAATTTATCTGACGCAGTCTTCATCATCTTTATTATACAGAAAGCCTACAGATTACCGAGTTGCCTTTGGATAAAATGTTGCGCTGTAGATTGCTGTCAGAACAGATTTTCTAAGAATCTCCTCAATTTTTATGTTGTGGCATAAGGCTACAGTGACAGAAATGAGCTGGAGTCTCTCTTGCTATTAGTTAGTGTCCATAAAGTAATGCCATGCCAATTCTGCCACCTATGAAATAACTCCTACAGTGGCTACACCTGAGGTAGGAGCCAGGCCAGACCCAGACTGAAATATATTAGCACTGTTTCAAGCATCTTGTGATGCCTGCTGACATCTCCCATAAAAAAAGGAGGGTAGTCCACCATCGCTCTTTTGTGAGCACCTGTCACGGGAAAATCAGGATCAATCTTTCTTCCCCTTATCCTATCAACTAAGACCCAAGGAAAGAAAAATTAGTCTACGGGAACACATTACCTGGAGATCAGTGGGATGTAATACAGCACAAGGACGAATTTCCACTCCCCAAACCCAGCTGCAGACTCCAGTACAGCCATGCACATATATACATATATAACTCCCCTACACCGCCAGGTTTTAAGAAATTGGCCCAGGATGATTTCTATACAAGCAGGTGATTTTATTTCTCATATATTAAACTCCAGGTATCTCAAAGGCAGCCATGAAATGCTAAGAGAGGCTGATCCATCACATCTAACACAGCTTCATCTGAGCCTTCCCCTGTCCTCCTGCTCCCGGTCAATTCAATGATCCAAACCAGAAATAAATCCCATGGAAAATCTGCCTGGGAGAGGGTATTTTCCTCGCTCCACTGGTGCAGGAAAGGCTAAGAATGCATGAAAATCTATCTACCCTTACATTTAAAA
>NW_010202933.1:0-4830 GCF_000695765.1 Mesitornis unicolor | reverse complement strand
ACCTCCAGGGATGGTGACTCTACCACCTCCCAGGGCAGCATCTGCCAACCTTCACAACCCTTTCGGTGAAGAAATTTTTCTTAATATCCAATCTAACCATCCCCTGGCGCAACTGGAGGCCATTTCCTCTTGTCCTATTGCTAGTTACCTGGGAGAAGAGACCAACACCCAACTCACTACAACCTCCTTTCAGGTAGTTTTAGAGAGCGATAAGGTCTCCCCTCAGCCTCCTCTTCTCCACGCTAAACAATCCCAGCTCCCTCAGCCATTCCTTATAAGACTTGTGCTCTAGACCTTCACCAGCTTCGTTGTCTTTCTCTGGACACGCTCCAGCATCTCAATGTCTTTCTTGTAGTGAGGGGCCCAAAACTGAACACAGTATTCAAGGTGTGGCCTTACCAGACCCGAGTACAGGGACACAATTGCTTCCCTACTCCTTCTGGCCACACTATTTCTGATACAAGCCAGGATGCTATTGGCCCTCTTGGCCACCTGGGCACACTGACGGCTCATATTCAGCTGATTGTCAACCAGCACCCCTAGGTCCTTTTCCACCAGTCAGCTTTCCAACCACTCTTCCCCAAGCCTATCACATTCAGTGAGGTTTTTGTGATCCAAGTGCAGGACCTGGCATTTATCTAACAGTGCAGCAAGAAGTTCTCATGAGAACAGTTTCTGTTTTAACAGTAAAATTATGGAATTGTTTCCTCAAAAAAAAAATAAATAATAGCTTCAATGACCAAAATGAGAGAATCTCTGCTATGGATAGTGTCTGTATGGCGTGCTACGTGTGGATCGGAGGTCTGTTCGATTCTACACTGCTCAGGGTTCCCAGCATCTAAAGAGAGATAGATTATCTATGCTATTCCCTCTATTATGAAGAGACAGGAGCATCTCTCCTATAAGGAAAGGCTGAGAGAGCTGGGACTGTTCAACCTAGAGAAGAGAAGGCTCAGGAGGGATCTTATCAATGTATATAAATACTTGAAGGGATGATGGAGAGACAACGACATCAGGCTCTTTTCAGTGATGTCCAGTGACAGGACAAGAGACAATGGGCACAAATGGAAACACAGGAAGTTTCCTCTGAATATATGGAAAAACTTTTTTACTGTGAGGGTGACTGAGCACTGAAGCAGGTTGCCCAGGGAGGTTGTGAGACCTCTCTTTTGGAGATATACAAAAGTCATCTGCGCGTGGTCCCGGGCAACTAGCTTTAGGTCACCCTGCTTGAGCAGGGGGGATTGGACCTGATGACCTCCAGAGGTCCCTTCCAACCTCAACCATTCTGTGATTCTATGACTGTATGATTCTATGACTTGTTTAGTCTCATATATACACGAAAATTTGTATCTGTCCATATATAAAATATTATATTATTGAAGGTTAAAATTTTCTTTAGTATCACAAAAACAAAGTAAAAGCCTTTTTTAAAAAAGAAGCTATTAAATCCAAGACAAGGTGTAAATATAGGACTCTTGTTTGAAAGAATAAAATAAGGTTTTTTTTCAGGCTGTGTAAGTAATCTTGAACGCAATGCAAGTACAGACAAGGAGACAATGAGGTGTTTGAAGATCAGGAGATGGGGAGAGATTTCACAAAATGATAAAAGAAAGAGAATTTTTTTGTATTAGCATTTTGTATAAACTGAAATGTAACAACAATTTGGAACAATATGTAAAGGAAGGTGGAGAAGAGGCTATTGCAGAACAGAAAATAATAATCTACCTAAGAATCTGAAGTACCATTGACAAGAAAATATGAATTTTAAAAACACCGTATTGCAAAATGATGTTAAATATGCCCTTAATATCATAGGTGGGAAGAGGAAACAGATAACAAATCTGAATGAATAGGAAGATGCTTGCTAGCTATTCCCATAGTAGAGAGATCACTCCAAATGTCTCACATTGGAACACTAGTTCCAAACTAATAGGTACCAACTCAGCATGGCAACCAAGAGATGTTGGAATCATGCCAGCATCTATAAAAATGGATGGCAAGTGTCAGGTTTTCAGCTCCATAATCAGTTCAGATGACTCACACTAGGCAGATTTTCAGTGGAATTACTGTAATGAGTTTGTGATATTGTATCCTCAGCAATATAAACAGAAATTAGAACATCTCAAGGGACCTGAGCAATTAGAAACAGAATCAATCAACAGAGCATGTTTCATGACATTTATGTGAGATACAGCATTTCCTTTGTACCTAGCACATCAGTAACAGTTCTCACACCAAATTTGTTAATCTGAACAACACTGAATTAAAATTAACATCTTAATAACACTACCTCAAGACAGCAGAAGTATGGTTCTCAAAATGTATACACAAAGAAAGTAAACCTAGTTTTTGACTCCAATTTAAAACCAATGACAACAACTAGGATATCAATTTTGCAACTCAAGGAGAAAGTAAAATATCTTCAGCCACTTCATTTGATGAATAAATACTTCAAAATCAATTAACCACGCAATATGTGATCATATCTTTCACAGTAGCTCAAAGTAACTAATATCTGGGTTACACATTCTGGAAAAAATCCATTCTGAAAAAAAATTCTTACTTTAAAATACACAAAATAATTTTTTGCTATTTCTCAGGTAATATGCCCATTACAGTTATTAAGTATCAAAAACAGGACCACCAGAAGATTTGCAGTTTTAACAAAACCAGTGCTAAATCTAAGCACTAGAGTTAATCCATTTCAAATCAGGTAATGGAATTAATTTGAGTCTTTTTCACTAAAATCCTAAGTTAAACATTCACAAAAGAAATTAACATATTAAATTTTTGATGTATGTAAGAATATTTTACAAATGAAGCTAAATATGTTTTGACTTCATGTTCATTTTACAAAGTACAATCTTATTCCTTTTCAATATTGAGGCCACTTGTTATTACCAAGCATTCGAAACCCTCAGGTGAGCAAAGTTCCTCACAAGTCTATGTTTGCAGGATCATGGGCTTCCAAATGTGAATCATAAAAAGGACGAAAACTGAAAGTCAAATTGTGAATTCTATTTCTTGCAATGTATTTTTAAACTACTCTTACTGTGAACTGTTCATTCAGAGCCAAAAAAAGAACACTAAAGAGGTAGCATGTTGGCAGCAACTATAAAAAGTTTGAAAAAGATTATAAATATACAGTAAGATGTTTTCCAAAATGTATTTATTTCATAGAGTTATCAAATGGTTTAGGTTGGAATGGACCTCTAAAGGTCTCTAAGTCCAACCCTAACTCAAAACAGATTCAGATAAAGCAGGTTGCTCAGGGCTTTGTTCAGTCAAGGTAATGGAGATCCCATAACTTCATTTGGCCCCTGTTCCAGTGTTTGATTACCCGTATGAGGATTTTTTTTTTCTTATACCTAACTAGAACTGACCCGCAGAAAGAAGACTCCACAACCTGTAAGGTTGTAAAGTAGGTATGTTTATTAAGCACGCTGGCACACGGGGGGTCTTTCCTCCGAATTTGTGTGTGCCTCCTGAGGCAGCTTGTCTTAACTTTTATACAGCAAAGTGTTGCATATTCATTACTATGCAAAAACGCCTATGTATATTCATAGCCTTTCCCCAAAAAGGCGGTCTTTTTCTGAGAAGTCCAGTCGTGCCTGTGCAGTGCCTCCTGGTGGTCGTGGGCTGGGGTCTCAGGGAGTCCTTTTCCCTACTAAGCTCTTCACCTTTGTTCCTTGCCCATGCTCCCTGGACCCTTGGTGTTTCTCCCAAAGCTGGCTGGAACGTTCTTCTTATTATCACAGAAGCTGTAAGAGCTTCAGGCAGGACATCCTTGGCCTTATCAGGAACTGTCTGTAGCCTACCTCCCTTTACACAGTGACCTAAGATATATTGCTTCAGCTAAATAATTGCTATCCTGTTAACTCTTAAGCGTTATTCCCCCAAGCTGTGTTAGCGTCAAGTTATAATTTTCTTTATAAGTGTTACAATTCTCTCTCAATCCCCCCTTTTCTAAGAAAGTTAGTAAATTCTTTTACTACCTAATATAAAGATTCTTTATCTAGCATTTTTCAAGATCCAACTGTTAGATGAATCTCCGGTACTCTGGGCAACCTGAAAAAGTAATCAGTTAATACCAATAAATATCAATACTCCCCTGTTCTGAAGTAATACCAATAAATATCGATACCCCCCTTTTCTTGGGAGTTCTGCCCAGGCCTGTTGCCTTTCCCAATTTGGCCTATTTCTGGTTTGGGGTATTTTTGGGATTCGTCTGGAGGAAAAGGTCACACTGCTGAGTCACTTGTCTCACAGTGGTGTATAAATTTCTAGCTATGATCTCTCTAATTAGGTGTTTACATAGGGTTTCTGCCCCCCAATACCTCTTTCTATGTTCCTCCCTTACCAAGGACCATGTTAAACAAGAGGGAATAATTAGTTTCCCTTGTGGGGTGAGAGCCCACCCCTCTTTACTGTATGACCCTCCCAGGTCTGTGATAAGTTTTTGATCTTCCTTGGTATATTCTGGCTTACCTTTTAGGGAGATTTGCTCGTCAGGGACCAAAGCCCCCTCTATTTTACCTCACATTTGGCTGCCCCTTTTGCCTCTCTGTCCGCCAGCTCATTTTCTCTCTCCAACTCTGAGCTTACTTTCTGGTGTGCCTTGATGTGCATGATTGCCACTTTCTCAGGGAGCTGGACTGCCTCCAACAGTTTCAGGATCTCTTCTGCATGCTTGATGTTTTCTCCCTTTTACTGCTTAGGATAAAGCTACTTTCATCTGTGAACTAGGTTTCCGCGTTTCCCATAAGGCTGTCTCTCAGGTCCGAATGGCTTGAGTGTGTTGCTTCGATGGTCTTCAGACAGTCACGA
>NW_010202932.1:0-8859 GCF_000695765.1 Mesitornis unicolor | reverse complement strand
ATTATATTACTATAATATATTATTATATTAATTTACTATATTGATTTCTATTATAAGTATAAAATTATGGCATAAAGTTATAATAATAAAAATAGTATAATGAAATTCTTCTTCTCTTCTCCTTCTTCTTCTTCTCTTCTCCTTCTCTTCTCCTTCTCCTTCTCCTCTTCTCCTTCTCCTTCTCCTCTTCTCCTTCTCCTTCTCCTCTTCTCCTTCTCCTTCTCCTCTTCTCCTTCTCCTTCTCCTCTTCTCCTTCTCCTTCTCCTCTTCTCCTTCTCCTTCTCCTCTTCTCCTTCTCCTTCTCCTCTTCTCCTTCTCCTTCTCCTCTTCTCCTTCTCCTTCTCCTCTTCTCCTTCTCCTTCTCCTCTTCTCCTTCTCCTTCTCCTCTTCTCCTTCTCCTTCTCCTCTTCTCCTTCTCCTTCTCCTCTTCTCCTTCTCCTTCTCCTCTTCTCCTTCTCCTTCTCCTCTTCTCCTTCTCCTTCTCCTCTTCTCCTTCTCCTTCTCCTCTTCTCCTTCTCCTTCTCCTCTTCTCCTTCTCCTTCTCCTCTTCTCCTTCTCCTTCTCCTCTTCTCCTTCTCCTTCTCCTCTTCTCCTTCTCCTTCTCCTCTTCTCCTTCTCCTTCTCCTCTTCTCCTTCTCCTTCTCCTCTTCTCCTTCTCCTTCTCCTCTTCTCCTTCTCCTTCTTCTTCTTCTCTTAGCCTCTGCCATCCTTTCGTGGGCAAAGCTGCTGCCCCGTTCCCACTTTTCCAAGTGATTTTATTGTGCACTAAAGAGCTTTTTCCCCCCTCGGTCTCTGTTTTGCAGCAGGGTTTTAATGTGTAACGTTGTTCTCGGCTCTGTTCTTGCATCATGGGCTGGAGGTTAGGAAATAGGTAGTGATAATAAATATCACTGAATGAGTGGGTGTGGGCAGGAGGGAGGGAGAAGAGTGATTTAAGGAGCAAGGGAAGTCGTGCATTCCCCATGGGCAATGCTCTTTTTTTGCAGGGACGACTCAAGCTTTTACCTCCTTTATTTTTTGCAGGAGGCACCTGTGTGATGAAATATCTCATTTTTCTTGGAAATACTCATCTGTGAAGGTGCCGTGTGTGTGGATGTGGGATCCTCTGAGCATCCCCTGCAAGCGATGGCCCAAAATCCCCCTCCAGCCCTGCTGGAGATGGTGCAGGGTCCCTGTTCACCCCTATGGGACAAGCCCCCAAATCCCTTTTTTGGAAACCAGTTTGTCGAGTGCCTGGTGCGCGCTCTCCGCTCTGGGAGCTCGCAGCGTCGCCTCCGTGACTCAGCCCCGGTTTCTTCATTATAACAAACATCCATCGCAGCTCGGGCTTTTCTCACGCTTGTCCCTGCCGTGGTTTCCAGGCGTTTTGTCAATGGTTTCCCCCTCCAAGAGGGGAAACTGAGGCAGCTGCTCTTGCTCACGGTGTCTCCGGGTGCAGTTTTCCACCAGTGCTGGGGCAAAAAGCCCCCAAAAGGAAGGCACAGCCGCTGCAGTGAGGTTTTGGTGCTCAGCTCCTTGCAAGGACTGAGCAGCTCGAAGGCAGCGAAAGCACCGTTCCTCTGGGCCGGGAAGATGTTATCCCCTTTTTTACAGAAGGGAAGGGCGGCTAACGCGGCGCAGAAGGATTAGGGCAGGGATTTGCTAAAGCCTCCTGGTTAAGAAGACTGGGACTTGCGAGTCACTTCAGTTACGCAGGAGCCCCTGTGTCAAGTTTCTGGCTGGAGCAGAGCATTGAGCTCAGGTCTGGGCAGTAAAGGCACCGCAATGATTGTGAATCCCTTAAGGCGTTTTTTTCTGAGCGCAACTTCTTCCTCCTGGCAAGCTTTCCATCTTTTATATATATATATATATTTTTCTTTCCTGAGGTTTACCCTGTGTCTGAGCTGCAGTTGGAGGTGGGAAAATACCACGGGATGGGAGTGATAAGTGAATTTTTGAAGACAAAATTCAGGCAAGTCTGTGTCAGAGCAGAGAGCGGGTTCCCCTTGCAGGTGATGCAGCCTTGGGGGCACTGCGGGTGGGAAGGGCCCAAATTGTCATTTCTGAGATGGGAGGGTTTGGCCTTTTCTTTTTGATGGGTTGAGAGGAAAGGGCTGTTCCTGACAGCATCAAAGCTGGATGTTTGGCCAATAACTCCAGTTTATCCAGTTAAAAACTCAATGAGGCAGCGACAGGAGGATGAGAGACCGGCAATGCCGATGCACGTTCTTGCCATGGCATCTCCTGGCCCAACCCTGGGGTAAAGCCGTCTACGTAAGAGCTGTATTTTGGTTTTTTGATGTTTTTTTGGCATCCCTTCCAGCACTTGGAAGAGGGAGGCTGTGCTGTCAGTGCAGGTAGAACGAGCTCCGTGCTGACCTCTCCTTCTTGGCCACGACTCATCCGGATGCTCATAAAAAAACCTTTCCTTCTCCAACTCCTGAAACTTGTTCCAAGAGGTTTTGGCTGGGTTTTGGGAGGCGTGACGACACAGAGCAGCGTCTGGAGCTGCAGGGTGACTTCCCACCCTCCATGTGAAGCCCTCGCTGTGCTCCCCAGTCCTGCCCAGCATCTCGCTCAGAATGGGGACAGATGGAGCTGTTTTGGCAACGCATCTAAGAAATGACTCCTTATTTTTCTGAAAATGCCTTGATCCCTGGTAGGATGCTGATGGAGAGAGGCTCTGTAGGTCTCCATGCCATCCCAATGCCAGTTCCAGGAGCTGGATGGCCTCAAATGCACTGTTCATGGAGCAGTGATGCTGGGAAGCTCAAGGTCAGGGGCATAGGCATCTGAAAGGATGGAGCAGGACCCTGCTGCTGGTTCCTCCCCAGGACATGGTCCATCTCCAACCTGGAGTGGGATTTACATGGCAAACATCTGACCATTGGGGCTTGCTTATTTTTTCCCTGATTACCAGTGGTCTGACTCCAAAAATGAATGTTGAGCCTTGCTGGGTGGTGGGAGAGGCCAACATCAATGATGCTGAGGGGTTTCTCTGTGCTGCAGGGGTTTTTTTTTGTTGCCCAATTGCATCTGCTTCGCTGCAGACCCGGTGGGCTCCTCTGCTGTGGGGAGTCCTTGCTCGTAAAGAGCGGCACTAACAGAGGATTAATGGTTAATCGCTCGTTTGGGGAGGGTTATTAACAACCTGTCGGGCTCTTTAACACCTCTGGCTGATGTGCTCGTGGCCCTTCATCGCACATTCCTGTCTGTCTGATGCAGCCTCTATTAATCACTCGTTAGCTCCCGCTGCTGAATGTGGCTTGGATGGTGCTCAGTGGCCCCTGGACCCTGTGCCAGGGTTTTCAAACTCTTTGGGGACCCATCAGGGGTTGGAGGGAGGTCCCACATGAAGAGGGAGGCTTTGCAGCCCTGGTGCTTGGTCCTGTGCCCTCCCTGTGCTCTGCTCTTCCCTAGGAGCAGGTGATGGTGTTGCTTGGAGAGGTTTTGGGGTGTCAAAAAATCCTCAAAGAGCAGGTCCAAGTCTTCTGGGTTGGCCCTGCTGGGATGGGGATCCAGCACTGAAGGTCTCGGAGTCCATCGGGTCGATGTGGAAAGGGACCCAGGTCCAATCTGGTCCTATCAGGTCGATGCGGGAAGGGACCACTCGGGTCCCATCGGGTGGATGCGGAACGGGACTTGGGTCCAATCGAGTTGTTGCGGAAAGGGACCAATCGTGTCCCATCAGGTGGATGCAGGAAGGGACCAATTGGGTCCCACCGGGTTGATGCGGAAAGGGACCAATCAGGTCCCATCAGGTTGTTGGGGAAAGGGTCCCATCGGGTGGATGCAGGAAGGGACTTGGGTCCAATTGGGTTGATGCAGGAAGGGACCAATCGGGTCCCATCGGGTGGATGCGGAAAGGGAACAATCTGGTCCCATCGGGTGGATGCGGAAAGGAACCAATCGGGTCCTATCAGGTGGATGCAGGAAGGGACCAATCGGGTCCCATCGGGTGGATGCAGAAAGGGACCAATCGGGTCCTATCAGGTGGATGGGGAAGGGGACCAATCGGGTCCCATCGGGTGGATGCAGAAAGGGACCAATTGGGTCCTATCAGGTGGATGGGGAAGGGGACCAATCAGGTCCCATCGGGTGGATGCAGAAGGGGACCAATCGGGTCCTATCAGGTGGATGGGGAAGGGGACCAATCGGGTCCCATCGGGTGGATGCAGAAAGGGACCAATCGGGTCCTATCAGGTGGATGCAGAAAGGGACCAATGGGGTCCCATCGGGTGGATGCAGGAAGGGACCAATAGGGCCCTATCAGGTGGATGCGGAAGGGGACCAATCGGGTCCCATTGTGTTGTTGCGGAAAGGGACCAATGGGGTCCCCTCGGGTGGGTGCGGAAAGGGACCAATGGGGTCCCATCGGATGGATGCAGGAAGGGACCAATCGGGTCCCATCGGGTCCAATCTGGTGGATGCGGGAAGGTACCAATCGGGTCCTATTGGGTGTGTGTGGAAAGAGACCCGGGTCCTTCCCGGATCAGCTCCCATCTCCTGTGTGATGAGCTCCTGGCCCCATGGAGGTCCCTGCCCAATGGAGGAGAAGGCCCTGGGTCTCCTGCCCTGGTTTAGGTGCTGCTGTCATTTGGGCTGCAGCGTGCCCCCTTCCTGGCTGAGCAGGCAGGGATATTACCTGTCTGTTAACCTGTCAGCGCCGCTGCGCTCTCCGTTTAATCTCTGCTTATGGAATTTCCCCTGCAGTTTCTACCTCCCCCCTCGCTGCCCCCTTCCCACGGTCGGGGTAATTAAATATTGTCTGAGCCCCGTCGCTTAATGGCCCGGTTGTTTGCCAAGGGGAGATAACCGAGTGTTTGCTCTCTGCAGACCAAGGACGTGGGCAGCTCGTGCCCAGGGAGGACGTTGTCACCAGGCCGTGGGGTGACATCTGGCTGCGGTGGCAGAGCTCTTCCCATGGGACATGGCCAGCACCTGCGGCTGGGGCTTGGCAAAGCAACCTCTGCTCTTTGGATGTGCTTCTGCCGTGGCCTGGTTTGCTCAAAACCGACGTTGCTGCGTCTGCAGAAACTTTGGTCCAAGGGAAGGTCTGGCCATGAAGGGAGACTTCACTGTTTGTATTTTTATTTTCCTCATTTATAGTATTTGTTTTCCTTGCTTGTTCGAAGCTGCTGCTTGAATTTTATCTATGTATATATAAAATAAATATAGATAAAAAGTAGGTATAGCTTGGGTAGATGCTCACCCAAGTCTAGGACAGAGCTGACCAAGCGCTGGTCCATTTGTTTTAAACACCTCAGTGCTGGAGAGCTTCATATGTAAAGAAATTCCTAACTTTCCTGCTATTTCTAAGCACACAGACAAGTCAGCTTGGAAATGCCAGGAGCCCTGAACTCGAGTTTCCCTTTGCAGAGGGCTCTGGGATCCCTTGGGATGATGAGCCCTATGTAAATGTTGGATTTAATGCTTAGTGAAGGCTGCGTGTGAAAGCCGGCTTGCTTAAGCCAGAAACAAAGTCCTCTGGTGGAAAGCTCAGAAGGAAGAAAACTCCCAAATTATGATTTCTGGGTAGCCTTTGATTTTAGGGATTAGGAGGCCAATCTCTGCATTTCTCCAAGGTTACCGTCGGCGCAGATATAAATTAAAACTGCAGCAGAACCCAATGCTGCTGCCAGAGCTCTCAACTCCTGGATGCTGCTTGGCTGCAGATGTCCTTGCTTCACCTTTCCATGGTTGGGAGGGGAAAACACTTACCCTTGGCTGGAGAAAAGTGCCTGAACAGTAACATCCTGAGCCAGGACCCTGTGAAACCCATCCCATATTTGGGCCCATAGTGTCATTTCAAAAGGAAGGACCCCAAGCTCCTTTCTGCTGCTGGAAGGAATTTGAGGGTTAACCATCCCTCTTGTAAGATAAGCCCGTAGCCCTTAATTACTAGCCCATAATTACGTGTATTTTGTTTTGCAGCCTGGGTACTGAGGCTTTGCTGTGCTCCTGGCAGGGTTAATGCCCTCCATAAGTGGGTGCTGGGGGATGAAATCCCAGTTGGGTGCATCCTGGAGCCACCTGGGAGGGGACCAGTGGCTCCCCCTGCATCCCCCTGCATCCCCCTGCATCCCCCAGCATTCCCCAACGCTGGGATGCAGGAACCTCACCAATGATGGACCAGGTCCCTGCTCATGTGGGTACCACATCCCCTGGTGCTTGTGAAAATTCGTATTAAAACCAGTTCAGTGTTGGCCTCATGGGGTGCATCTTCCTCTCCAGATTTGGGAACACAGGGGTTTGGGGGATGCTGCTGGGCAGATGCTGCTGTTTGGGGGCATCCTGCCCTGTGTGGTCGTGGTCCCTGCACCTCTGAGCCAGGGCAGTGAGTGCTGCAGTGAGGGCAGTTTCTGGAATTTCAGGTTTATTAAAGGTTTGGAAATATTTGGGTTTTTTTCCCTCACATTTGGGGTCTTGGTGTTGCAATCTCACTTGCTTTTACGAAGTAGCTTTATAGCTCTTCTCTTGGTAAAGTTGAGCTTGAAACACCACCCAAAAGCCAGAAAGCAAATGAAAAGGAATGTAAACTAATTTTCCCTCTAAGTTCAGATCTCAGGATTTTTAAACAAACCCATTTCATGATTTTTCAGATCTCGCTCATCTCGGAGTCGCACAATTACCATGAGCTGGTGCTACCCTGTGGTGCCTGGGGATGCCTGCTGTTGATGTTGGGTAATCCCGGAGATACCTAATTAAGATTAATTTAAATAGGAGCTGCTAATGTGGGAGTTGGCGGCATCTTCGCTTCCCTTCCGTGTACCACAAGCTCCAAAGTTGTTTGGAAGGACTTTGGGAGGATGTTGGCAAACCCAGCCTTGCTTAGGCTGGCCACGGTGGTAACCAATCACAGCTTGGCCTAAAATTCTCATTTTAAGACTTGATTTAATGTATTATTATTGTCTTTTTTCAAGTAGTAGATTCTGTCCAGGGCCGTTTTAGGGGATTAATGTCCCCAAGTGCGTGTGGCCGTGCTGCGGTCGGGGCAGGCGGCGGGGCTGGGCTTTACCTCTAAGGGGACGAGGAGATTTGGGGTTTGCTCTGGGCCACGTGAGCGGCCCGGCTGGCACTGGGTGATTAAATGAGTTTCTAGGAGAACAAATCCCGGATTAGCGGAGCCATTTGCCACGCTGAAAGTGGAGCCCTGCTAATTAGGTTTATGTAACGGGCTCGCATGGCACTCCGCAAGCAGCCGGGGGGGAGAGAGACGGGGGGCGGCTGCGCTGGTGAATTGGGAAGCACGCGGAGGGGGCTCTGGTGGCCACTGGAACTGCTGGAGTCTGGGCTGGACTTGGGCAAATGAAAGAAAATAATAATAATTAAGAAAGCAGTGCTTGCAGAAGCACCTGGAAGGTGAAGCAGTGCTGGGAAGGGGTTATCCCTCGGTGTTAACCTCATTTTGCAGAATTAATTGGAGCGCCCATGGGTGTGTGCAGCAGCGCAGGGCCCCTGGTACAGTGACCGTGGTCCAGCCCTTGACCCTGTGCCAGATGCGGGCAGGTTCCCATGGGAGATGCTTTATATCCTTGGGGCTGTTACAATTCCCCCAGCATCTGGATGCCCCAGCCTTCCCACTCAACAAACCCCAGTAAAAATCACCCAGCAAACCTCAGTAAAAAAGGAATTAAAGGAGTAGTCGAAGGCAAATCCATCCCAGGGAGATGTAGAGTAAATCCCTGCAGTGACTGGGAGACTTCCCTTCCAGCTATGATCAAATTGTGAATTTTCCCTTCACTTTCCTGGCTGCTTTTCCCCCCTCCTCTGCTGGCAGCAGGTGGCACTAAGGGACATCATGGGCATTGCGGTGACAGCTCGATGGGGTCTATGGCAAGAGGTTGAGCTGCCTCTCCTGCAGAGCTGGGATCACACAATCCCAGAACGTTAGGGATTGGGAGGGACCTCCAAAGCTCATCCAGTCCAATCCCCCTGCTGGAGCAGGAACACCCAGATGAGGTGACAGGGGTAAAGATTGCCATCGGCTGCAGCTGAGGATTGCTCCTGTTTCTGGGAGGAGAAAAACCCTCGTGCAATTGGCACAATATTTTGCTAAATATATTGGGAAAGTGAAGTTGGGGATGTGATGAGGTGTCCCCTACTGATGGCTTTGGTCACAGGGGGGACTGCTCAGCTCCAGCTCCCCAGATCCTGCATCCCATAGAGATGGTCCCCATGGGCAGGTGACATCCCAGAGCATGGCAGGACCACCGCACATCGTATGGGCTTTTCCTGCTCCGTGCACATCCCTCCTCTGCTTTATCCCCGTGTGTCCGTCCCACCTCCGATCCCGCTGCGGAGCTTTGATCTGCTCCCAGTGATTAAATTCCTATCATCCAGCCTGACAGCTTAATATTCCTCAGCGAAATTAGTTGTGTCTGTCTTGCCAAAGCTGCAGAAATGCTTTCTGACAGCTACAGGCACTTGATACATGTGGTTTTTTAAATTTTTTTCCCCTTGGTATACAGTAAGGGTTCCTGTTGCTCTCTTCAGGGCATCCTTCCTTGAGTTTCTCATAAACGGCTCCACAGTTGCTCTCTGTCCATTGAGTGCAAACGGCTGCAGGTGTGGGGATCTCGTGTCTGCATGGGAGTGGGCTCAGCGCTTGCATTCCAAATAGTCAGTGTATTTTTAGATTTATATGCATATATAATATATAAGTCTTAGTTTGGGTTGAATTTTTGTGGGTTTTTTGGTGAAAATGATGTGTTGGCTGAGTATGGAGCCTCCCTCTCCCTGTGTCCAGAGGTCTCTTTAGCATCGGTGCTTGGCTATGGCTTGTGTCATGTAATGACCATGGGACTGTGTTAGGGGTGTTGGACTGGGTCCTCTAGTTCAGCACTGGCAGCCCTGAAAATCACCTGTGATTTTGTGTGT
>NW_010202931.1:47804-48122 GCF_000695765.1 Mesitornis unicolor | reverse complement strand
AACCACAAGTGATCAGAAAGCAGGACTGTGAAAAACAAGAGCGATGCCAGGGACAGTCGCCATTTCTGAGCCCTCTCTGAATCCGTGAAGGGTTTCTCGTTCTCCCGGGGTGCGAACCAGATTTTTAAGCCGTCATCATACTGCCGACTGCACATCCAAGCACCCCTGGTCATATTTTGGGAACGCACAGCCCTGGCCGACTCCACCGTGAGGGCTCCTTTGCCAGTGTCACCACAATATGCATTGACTTAAAAGATTGGGGGTATTTTCTTGCCTGCCTTCCCTTCGCTTGCTCGCTCGCTCCCTCTTCCACCCTCC
>NW_010202931.1:47327-47664 GCF_000695765.1 Mesitornis unicolor | reverse complement strand
GAGACCCGGTGCATCCAACGCGGAGTGCCGTGGAGAAGATAAGAGCAATAACGCAGAGAGAGGAGGAGGGAGAGGAGATGGTGGTGGTAGTGGTGATAGTTGGTGGTGGCAGGGCTGCGCGGCTGGTCCTTTCCCCCTCTCACCCAGGCATGGTCAGATCGCAGCTCCCCATCTCCCTCCTGAGAAAAGCCCGCTGCCCCCGGACAGCTGCATGCCGCGTCCCCCGCTGCCGACGGACGGCTCCGAGAGGGCTCCTCGCCTCCTCTTCCTCCCCGCAGCCGCCGCTGCTCCTCTTCCTCAGCCCCGAGCCGGGGCACAGATGCCTGCCCCGCCGTGT
>NW_010202931.1:9168-47189 GCF_000695765.1 Mesitornis unicolor | reverse complement strand
GGTGCCCGGCCCCCGCCGCTGCTGCCGCCGGGCGCGGTGTCCCCGGGCGCACGGGGCGGAACTGCTTGGCTGGGGGCCCCCGATGGGCACAGGCATCTTGGGCCCCTGGGCTAAGTTGCCGCCATCTTCGTCCTGGAGAAACACTTTTTTGGGGGGAGCTCTGCCTTTTGCGTCATCTCCTCCCGCGCCGAGATCTCTCTATCCTGGCGCATTGGCAGCAGCAGCAACTCTGCCTCCTCCTGCCTGAAGAGGAGGAGGTGGGAGAGGCACTGGGCCACATGGCCCCTCTAAAGGGCTTCTTCGATCCAACTCCTTCTACTCGTCTAACTGAAGGGACTGCTCAGTGTCATACTCCAGCCCTCTCTCCTTCAGGGTTTCCTTCCCTCTGTGGCCCTGAAACACCATGTCCACACAGGATGGTGGCTGGAGACATCTGGCTCCGTGTCTGTCCTTTTCATAGCAAATCACAAATGGCATATGAAACTCCAGGTGCTAGATCCTGGCAGGTTTTGGCCCCACAGTAAATTGTCTGAAGACAGCTGCCTGTCTTTAAGTCAGCAAGCTGGAAAGCATAATGCCCATAAAACCCCAAGCTGTTCCCCCAAGAGAAGTTTTGCAAAACCCTGGTTCAGGACATGGGCTGAATAAATACTGCCAGACTTTGTGTTCAGTCTTTGAGATGTTGCTGCCTAGAGAGAGAGATGGAGAGTGGAGCTTAACTCTCCTGCTAGGGTGATGTTGCTGATCTCCACTCAGACCCACAGCAGAGATCCCACCACCTTCTGGCCCCAGACAACAGAGTCTCTTGCTTAAAACATACTGTGTGGAACTCCTAAGTTCCTTTCATCTTGCTTGCTGACGCATCTTGATGTAACAGCAACATAAAAACTTGGATCCTGCACAAGACAAGAAGGTGCCAGCTAGATGCTGAACATCATCAGATGGAGACCTGGGGTAACAAGGTCTTCCTCTCAAGACATCAGGTATGTTATCTGGCCATAACATAACCAAAACGTATATTTTAATTTCTCCACTGGACTGCAGGGAAGGTTTAGAGGCCATACCTTTCCTTGTTCTGGAGGCTTTCTCCATCCTGGGATAAGGGACCATTTAGAACTGCTAATGGCCCTTGGACAAGGTGCACAGTGTATCCCAAGAAGTGGCTTTTCCACATTATTTGGTTAAATAGAGCTTTATTTCCTTTACAAACATGGCCATGGTCTATAAACTGATAGAGATCACTAACAGCTCTCTAATTCAGCTTTCAAAGGTGTAAAGTGAGAAGAAAACTGAAACTAAACAATATTAAAGAACAAAACTTGGAACTTTTCTGACTGCACCTGTCATTAACTGAGCAGTGAGATTACCAAATAATGTGCTAGAATTGCCATCACTTTGAGTAATAAATCAAGGCTGGATGTCTTTCAGAAGGAGATGGTATAAGTCAAACAGAAAAGACATAGAACCGAGTGGGGAATTGCCGAGCAAGGTTCTATGCCCTGTGTTATGCTGGGGGTCAAAGCGCATTATCATAATAGTCTCATCTGGCCTTAAAAGATCTATGAGTCGAATTCTATACTGAGCAGAAGTTATATGTGGATTTTATTTTGATAGAATATTTAAAGTCACAGCAATAAGTGCTAATATTATAAGAAAAATTTTACAGTACTCAAATCAGAATGCATCTTTGCAGTTCTCAGTCAGTCAGCTCAGACCATCTGCTAATGGTACATTATTAATTTTGGTCTTAGAGCTTCGATTGCAATGATTTGATGTACTGGTGTCTGTAGTATGTCTGCATTTTTGTAATGCTTTCTGTTCTGGGACAAGACCATGGCTGAGCTTTTAAAAGGGATTCAGAACAACTTAACTTCTGTAACAGATAGTGTCACTTATTTAATTGTATTTTGCTTATTTAGTTATGTATTTTGTGGTGGAATAGAGGGACTGAAAAAAATAAAAAAACAACTGGGATAAGCAACAGGTTCCTGACATCAGTCTGAGATTTTCAGAATATACTCGATTAAGATATGTGGCACTGGCTGCATAATTATTCTCTATTTGACAGCCACACTTGGGGTGAAGAAAGTTTGTTTTGGAGTCCCCACCTGGCAAACAGACTTGATTTTTTTTTTGTTTTTAATATTGTTTTCCTGTTATCCTACTGGGAAAGTGAGAGGGTAATAGGCAGTTTTGCAATACACAGGGATATCAGAAATGTTTTTTGTCTCCATAGTGGAGTTTTAAGAATTAGTAATGAAAAAAATGTTGGTATTCAGACCTCATCCAAAACTTAATATAAGAGTTAATTCCTAAGTCTGTGCTTTTCTGTTTACACTTGCTTAGGATCAATGCAAACAAAGTCAATATACTAGGATTCTTTAGATGTTTAGGCTTCTTCAAAAATCCATTTTCACAACATGCATTATTTTCACACATTTCCCAACTTTTGTCTGGGAAAATACAGTGAGAGTTCTTTTTCAACACTTAGCGATAAACTGTAAGAAATGAGCACGTCCTTGCTTTTCCAGTGACAGTTTTCTGTAACAGAGAATGTGTCATGCAGAACTGTTGCTTTGCCTGCTATGTTTCCCCCAAAGCCCCATTCCCTCTCCACCTAGCACGGTGAATAACTCACAACGTTAGTTGCAGCAGCTGGTTCCTGGTGGATCTGAACAGATGCAGTTCAGTTCTCTGGTGCCCCTTAGTGTTAGGTCTTGGAGCTCAAGGGAAAAAAATATGGCTATAAAACGATATCTGAAAACCAAGATGCTGATTGCAAGCACTGGGAAAAGAATATGAAGTATATACTGTAGCTGCTTTCTTTCAAAGCTCCTCCAACATTTTGTTATCATAAATCTGGTCTAAATAACAGAATTTTATTTAAACTACATTAATATATTACATGAATGTGAAGAAAAGGGACAAACTTTCCTCAAAAATATCATTATAGAAGTATGTCCCCATGCTCATCATTCATTCTAAATAACTCTAGTGGCACAAAATACTGGTTTCACTTTGAAATGGCACTTTTAATTTGGAATTTTTATTACTCGTGTTCCAAAGCTTGGCAAGTGTGAGGAACTCATGGAAATCTGTCTCCTTAGCTGATAGGGTCACCAGATGTTCCACAGATGGATCTCCTTACAGTAGTTCAGTGTCAGCTCTGCTATAGAGTGCTTCAGCCAATACAGTCAGAACTGATGTTCTTTAATTCTTTAATTTTTCAGTTTACCGGATGTTGAATACAAAGTCTGACAGTATGAGCATGCACAACATTCAAGAGACTCATTAGCTATTACTTAACCTCCAAACTATGTGTTTTCTTTGTGAAAGTTTTAGCTTACCAAGCAGAAGCAATTCTTGACATAATGTAATAATGATAACAAACACTTGTCAGAATAGAATACTTTACTCTTTTGTAGTCAATGTTCTTACATTTTTGCCTAAGATCATCCATGCGGTAATTTCCTGCATTAGTCTCTTGCTTTTCTTTGATTTTTTTGATACAAAATTGTAAGGTCTGAAGAGTTGTATATAGGTCTTTCAGATTATTTTAGCAGGTTTAAGAGCTATGTCTTGTCTTTGTAATGTGTATTTTTATATAAATATATTTATAAAGTATTTTCTAATTCCTATGCAGCACTTCTTTTTGTAAATCCTTCCAGCAGGCTATTTTTAAAATAGTAGATTTCATTTTATTTTTGGGTTGACTTGTTCTACCAATCAAAGCAATTGTTGCAACAATTATTAGCAGAAATACTTGGTTAAACCCTTGCATCAGAGTCTTATCCAGCGCTTTTAATACTAAGCAAACATTATCAGGCCCTTTACTAGTTCCTCTTACATTAATTATTTTTTACAAGTTCAACAATTTGTATGCAATAGGAGTATCTATACATTCTTTATAGGCAAAATGATATGTCAAGTATGTGCTTTAGCATCCTCAGAGTTGTATAGTTTTTGTTTTATTTTGAGTTAGAACAAATGGTGATATTATTTTACCCATTACCTGGGAAGTGAGTCAGAGATTTAATTATCAGAGTCTATTTGCTAAGAATAATATCCATGATGGCTGTAGGACACAAGCAAGTTAAGAACACTGAAGAATTGATTTTATTTCCCATCACATTCCTAATGTTTTAGTTTCCCATTCAGTATTTTTCAGAAATTATTGTGAGAAATCATGAGGCATCTGGGCCTGATTGCCCCAAAGCAATGGGAAATTTATGTTAATGTTAGCAGGCACTGAAGCTACTAATCCCTGTTCAAACAGCTCTAATTCTGATTTTAAGATTCTTGCACTCTTCTTTGTTCCCACTTTCCACATTACCTTCAGTTTTGTCCCTTTGGCTCGAATTTTTTTAAGCTTTTCTTATAAAATCAGAGGATTAACTATCAGCCATTAAGTTATAGAAGTTTGTCAGATTGGATTTTAAAAGGCTGTGCAGTACAAACTGGGAAGATAGTAATGTCATTAAGTTGACTGAATTTTCTTGCAGATGCTTACTCTGTATCCTATGAGATTTCTTGTTAGAAAATGAGACCGTGTTTTTGTTTGTTGAAATTTTCAGACATGGAACAATGAATGGATAACATGGGATCTGGAAGTCCAACAATTTCTCTCCAAAAATTGTAGGTCATCTTTATCATGACATCTTTATAATGAGAGCTCAGTCATAATATTACATCCAGCTGGTATATTTGGGCACGAGCTGAAATGAACTGAGTCTATTCTTCATTAACTGAAGCCATCAAACAAGTGAAATATAACTTTTGCACATGACTGCAGTGGGAAGAGGATAATATAAATGTCTCACACAAATTAGCCTATGCCTGTTAGAGTAAGGCCTGATCCAAAGCATGCTGAGATCAGTGGACAGATTGCAATGGGTTTTTAAACCAGGCTTGAAGAAACGAAATAGACAGAAGAATAAAGATTCCCCCCATATGGGGATGGAAGAAAAAGGATTGAAAGAACCACTAAAAGGTAGATTATAGCTTTAAAAGTATTTTTTCCTCCTTTCCCTCACTTACTAATTGTATATATTTGCTGTCTTCTAATAAATTATTATGCTTTTACAGACATCAAAGACATAATTTTGTCTTTTTTGCTTGGTTGCCTTATAGATATCCCAACCCTTCCTTGTGTCAAAATTCACCTCATAGGAAAGAGATAATACTTGATTTTTCTCAGAAATACTCTTTTATAACCTTTTGCTTAAATAAAATTATAACTGTGTGTATTATGTGAGAAGTCTTAAGTTTTGGTTGATCAGCCAAATAGTTTCAATTTCCTCTCTTTCACCTTCACTCAAAGGAAAAAAAACGTACTTCTAGATATAACCTCACTGTTTAATTCATAGTCTGATTTTCTGTTTAAGCATATTACTGTAGAATATTTTTTACCAACTTAAGCTACAATGCTTACATTAGGTAGATTTTCTTTGTGATGTGCTGATCTGATGCTGTTATTCCAGAATTCACACTAACTTTTGTTTGTACCTGTCTCTGGTATAAAGAAATGTGGAAAAGAGTGAAAGAATTAATCTAGAAATAATGTATGTTATCAAGTAAATTCCTCTCTGCTTATCATCCCACATTTTATTCCACTTTCTGGGAAATAGACCTGAATATATGTGTATATGTAACATATATATATTATATATACATATCTTCAGAAATGTAAATGATTTTCTGAAGCTTTTCACCTCAGCTAACCTCAGCTATCTAGACTTAAGCATCCAGTGAAAGCTTATTCTTTAATCATCTTGCTTATAAAAATATACAGCTGCCTCCAGAGCACAGCTTATTCCACCCCTAGTTTTCTAAGACAGGCAGTCTTGTATGGCAAGTCATCTTCTGCCTTCTCTTTCTACTGATTATGAAAGAAATCTCCCTCACTAACCTTAAATTATTGCCTATCAAACCTAGCTTTATTCTGTAAAAGGCAGTGATTTTAAGAGAATCAGCCAGGTTCCTGGCTTTGTATCCTACGAAAGATTCTTCCTGAAGAAAAAGCTGTAAAGGAATCTGGAAGTACATATTTGAGACTTTTTTTCTCTTTCATACCAACTTTATTCTGTTGTTTACTAGAAAAGCAGACATGAACGAACCATACGTTGACACTCCTTATTTTTTGACTTAAAACGTCTCTTTTTCCACTTAACTATAATATCCCGTCTTTCGCCAAGTGGCTGCAACGCCATCTGCCAGTGAGAGAGAGAGCGGGTGGGTTTTTTCTCTCTGTCTCCCCTGCCTTCCAGGATATTCCTGTGAAGAAAGCATGTGACTCAAGTTGTAGGATGACTCAAGCTCTTGTGGTCTTCTTGGAGTCGTCCCACAATCTATTTAATGTGTCTGACCTGAAGGCAAATGTCTGCTTTTGTCTGCGACATCACCAGCAAGTCTCTAAATACTTTGGCTTCTGTTCCCTATGCCTTGTGAGAGACTCAGAGAACTGAGTGCAGGCTGTGAGTAAAGAGCTCCTGAGATTTTATTCTATTTCCACTCTTTAGGTGGGGCATGGCTGTGGCAAAGCATCCATTCCCTCTTCCTCAGCATCTCTATTTATAAATAGCAGAGGCTGGGAGAATTAGCTAATGACTGTGCAAAGTGCTGTTTTAAATAATAAAAACAATGAATTCATCACTTGATGGGCTACTGTATAGGTTGCCATATTGTGTTATTTCTTATCTAATTTAGCTCCTAAGGACTGAATATTTTTTATTGTTTCAAATCAGGTTGTTTTCCCTTTCTAAGTGACATACATACCTTTGCGAATAAACAAAGATTTTCTACAAAATCTCATTCAGATCATTCTCAATCTCAAATGGACAGTATTGCTTTTCTAATTTTCCAGTAAAATACATTACTTGATATTTGGTGATATATTACATTTTCATTACATTACATTGCTGGGAAAGCAGAGCTTTATTTTCATGCTTTTTTCTTGGAGGGGGAAGACAGGGAAAGGAAATGTAATTATACTGGTACTTTAGTCTCCTAATGAGTTTCACTGGGTCTTAAATTTAACTCTTACATTCTGCTGAAGATAATTTTTCTTCTCCTTCCTTTCATCTTGTTCTCTCTTTTGCTTCTGGAGACAGCTCCTGATGGCTGGCTGTGGCTGTGAAACACCCATGTCCTCCCATAGCACCAAAGCAAATACAGCTTCCAGCCCGTTACCTGGCATGTTCAAAGTCTTGCTAGGGGCAGGCAGACAGGCTCTGCCTCTAAGTGCCACCATTATGGCTATAATTTGCTTGAAGCCACAAATACAGCAGACCCAGGGCCAGTGGAAGTGCACTGTGTGTTGCTGAGGTGACTGCGTGCTCTCCGAGTTCGCAGAGCATAATTTCTTACTGTGTCGGCCAGCTCTCCTGTCTATGGGCTTCATGAAACAATAAGAGATTAAACACTTCAGAAGGGCAATGATCTTCAGCTTCTTTCTGGTATTTCTCTAAACAAGAAAAATAGTGGGATTTCACTGTGTCATTCTTTCTTTCTTAGTTTTCTTCTAATTACTTATAAGAGGGAACTCCTTGAAAGCCGAAGTTACAGATCAGAATCCTTTTTAGTACAGAAAGAAAAATACAAACCAGAGGGGGAATCACCACTGTACATGAGATACCTAACTTAACACTGTCAGAGAGGGAATTCACTAAAGAAGGATAGTTAATCTCTCTGAAGTCCTTCCTTAGTCAGTGCAGAGACAGGCTTCTTTGTAGGGAAGTTTTAAGTAGACCGCTTCTGTGCATCACCCTGCAGAAGAACCTCATTCCCTCTTCTCTGGCCCCTGAGCCTTAGGAGGGAGCTGGTTTAATTTGGCATCTAAAGCAAGGTTTAAGACTACTCTCCAGAGTCTCTGATGTGCAGAGCACATTGGTTAATATCATGAGAAGATGCAATAGGTGGTTAATAGACATAGAGGATCAGGAAGGGTGAGAGTGCTATGGCAGTAAAGACAGAGTTAAGGAGTAACCAGTGGGAAGCCTATAATTCATACTGACATTATTGAAACTTGGAGATACCCTTTTGAAACAGAAATTTTTCTTTTCCCTTTTTAAAATTAAAATAAATGTTCCTGGCTTCCTTATTAATCAGCTGCTGTGAAAACTGTGTTCTTTTTTCTGACAGAACTTTCTACAGTGACTAGCTCGAAAAAACAGGACAGATTTGGGGGTTCAAAACTGAAACTCGTGTTTCTCATAAAAGGTGTCAGGGAAGACCAAATTAAATGTTACTTTGGCCTTCACGTTTCAAGTTCACCAGCAGAGTTCATATACTCCTGTCTTAAGGTATTTTAAAAGCAAAAACAGCTTAAATAGTTTAAGAAGTGGCACAAAGAAATGACAAGAATAGTGGAAAATTTATTTTACTTTATATATAAAATATGGAAAACTTGAAGTTCTTGATGGAGAAATTCCATCCAAAAATGTGGAATTAGCCCTTGAATATGTCATTATTTTTGGTAGCTTTCTGGCAGAAACTTGATTTCTTAATTACAATTTATTGGCCCTTCAGATGGTGAAACTACAGCTGAATAAATAAGTACTCAAAAAATTATGGAATATTTTTAATATTGGGCATTTCAAAAAAATTAAGTGTTAAAAGTTAAACAGAAGTTTAGACAGTATGTAGGTGACTGAAATGTTTATGGTATTTTATTGAGGCACAAAACCAATATAGGTACTTTACATAACTTCAGTTTAGAGGCTTTGTTCTATTTTCTAGGCAACTTTCTCAGTCTTTAGGTGCTGTAACAGTAGAAGCATATACACTGGTGATTCCTGGGGGAAGCAGAAGTTACTTTATAGCAACTAATTTTAGCCCGATGAAGACTCCTATTTGCCAAGAAAAAAAGGGAAAGGCTCTTTCAGAGTGATTCAGAGCATGTAAGTTTAGCTCTCCAGTGCCAAAATAATTTTTATATGAAAATTAAAGCTTTGAGTTCCAAAGACGCGTTTGAGAATGCTGCTCCTAGTTTAATGTACAAAATTGTACATGCACAGTTGTTGTTTTTTTCCTGAAGCACCAATGCAAACAACCTAATGAAGTTATTTTTTAGGCATTGACTGTGTCTGTTAAGAATTTTGCATTATGAAGAATGAAAAATACATGTTCATCATAAGCACATACAGACATCTCTTCTTGAGAAGATATGGGAAACAATCTGCTCTTGACTATGAGCAAATGCCGTTGCTTATGCCACTCACCTACCCATAGTTATTGATGCCGTGAATTACAAAACTTTTGAGCAATTGAAAAACAAAAAGCAGAAATCTAAGCTAAATTTAGGAATTTTCTTCCCTTCCACACATGCAAATATTCCAGGCTACCTTCACAGCAGGGAATCTAGATATGCCCATCTTATATTTTGAGGGTTTGATGATGGACCTTCATCTTGTAAAAATATTTCCATAGATGCTGTGCAAATATTGTCCAAACATACTTAATTTTAGGCAGCAGGAAAAGCAAGGAAATGTAAAATCCCCTTAGGGTTCACAGTCGATTTTCTCACAGGGAGTAAAGCTTCCTCAGTTGATTATAACTTAGTGTTCTTCAGTTCCTAAGTTAATGTTGCGAAAACGGGGAGAATAAATCCGGTCTTGTGAGGCTAGCACCGAATATGCAACAGACGCAAATCGGGAAACAAACAGTAATCGTTTATTTACAGCAACATTTACAGGTTCTTTTGGATTGCCGGTGATAAATTAAAAAGCTACAGGTACAGTAAAGGTTTTATAACTAATATAATACCAACAACAAAGCAATATGGAACACACAAACACCAACACAACAACCAACAACTTGCCCACAGTGAGCCTGGCCGCCTGGCAAATAGATAAGCCCGTTTGAACAGAAATACAGTGGAGCAAAACCAATACACTCAGGGAAGCCTTAAACTGCAGAAAATATAGAATACACTCAGGGTATATGAGCCTGAGGAGAAAATACAGAATACACTCAGGGTATATGGGCCTGAGGAGAAAATATCACTCAGCGTTAGCTGAGGTAAATAATCTTACCCACGAGGTGACCCAAGTGGTGGGGATGGAAAGGGAGCGAATTCGTTAATCCGTTCAGTTCATCGGTATGGTTCCGAGTTCATCCTGTCCCACTTTTTAGGCCGGAATTGGGGTGATATTTGTACTCAAACATTTACATTACATCACCAGGCATACATGCGGGTGGGGATGACTATAGACAATCTTATCGTTTATGTTAATGCCACAAAGTCCGTTAATTCACACCTGCATGGGTAGAGGTAATGGCTCCTTTGTTTGGGGCGGAAAGAAATGGGGGACTGGGACCATGGGGCCTCCACTTCATCTCACACTCCTCCAGGCATCCAGATAACACCAGATACGGATCTAGTGATGGCTGCCATCTCGCCCAGTGCTTGCCACCTCCCCAGTGCTTGGTTTCCAGGCATGCAGCTACGTGGCTTGGACTTTGTGACCTTTTTCTCTTTCTCTCTACAGTTAAGCAGTACTTGTGCACCAAGGAGGGGCACGAGCATTCTGTATGAAGCAAAAAGTGGTTCTGTCATTACTCTAAAGTTGCAGCAAGCAAACATACAATACACTTTTATTACATAAACATAAACAAATTTAAAGGAGAAATAAGATGTTGTAGATATGAACCTGGATACTCTGTTACTAGATCGTTTCCTTCAGTGGAGCTATAGGAACTTCCTAAGTAGTTTCTCTGTTCTCATTCTAAGGATGGAAGAGTTATTCAGAGTGGATAAGACAGAGAGTTTGGTCCTTATTAATAATTCAAACAATTGTATTTTCAATTATGTTCTTAATTGCAAAACAAACTAAACAACATTAATTTTGAAAGGACTGCATAATAGTTGGATGTACTTCTGTACAAATGTCTTGGTGAGACATCTGGTCAGATAAATATTTCTCAAAGCTTTCCCTTAAATCTAAGCTGCCAAGGTGGGCAGATTATGAGCTATGATATTAATTAAAACTATCAGCATTGATTTACAAAAAGCTAACTCTTCTGCCTGTGTAAGGCCTGAATTTCTTATTATGTTTTCCATTCCCTTAAATAAGCTAACTGTATTTCTGCCTCTTTCTCTTTAATCTATTGTTCTAGAAAAGACATGTATTTAGAAAGATTAATCAGAAATACAGTGCTGATGTCCCTATTGAATTACAAAGACCTACACCTCCATGCAATCATTGCTGGCATATGTTCATTGTAATTTTATCTGCAGATTTATATCATTTGACTATTAGACTCAAGGCTTAAACTACAGATGGACATTGTTTAGAAGGCTGCAAAATGCAAGTAAAAAAGGTATGAAGAACAGTGTCATTATTGTTGTTGTTGTTTTGTTGTTGCTGTAGTTGGTGGTTGTTGTTGTTACTATTACTATTACTACTACTATTATGTTTCATGCAAGGCTTTCCCTGGTGGCAATGTTAGTTTTATGTCATTCCACTATTTTGTCCTCCAGGTGCTTTTTCCTGGCCACTCACTTGGTTCATTGTTCTGTCCCTCTGGGCCAATGCAACCACTATTCTGCAAACTGGCCTATTGAAATGATGACAGTAACCCAATTCATTTCAGTAGAGGAGTTTATTGTCTTGCTCAACAACCAGTTGATGAAACTGAGTGCAACACAAGGCAAAGTACAACACTTATTCCAACAACTTTGTTGCTGAGGAATTGTATTTTCAAACTTACCCTGAGAGACAGAGAGAGTCTCCTTGTGGAAAACAGAAATGCTAATTTGTTTCAAGTGTCATTTAACAAATATACATTAAGAGTCCTTTGGTCTACTTCCAAATAACTTTTTTAAAGCAATGTGTTTATTTTATAGAAGTAATAGTCCGGTTTATTCTTCCAGTAAGTAACCTGGTTAATTCACTGCATTGGACCCTCTCAGCTTATTTTCTCTCCTATCTTTACTGGTTTTGCAAGTATTTCACTATACTTGAGTAAACGTGTATTGCAAAACAAAGCCAGTTATTAATTGGAATTCTTAAATAGCTGCTGTCTGTGAGTCCATACAACCTTTGTAGAGATTTTTAACTAACTTAGTTTCTAGCACAAACATTCACGAGAAATGAATGATGGAACAGGAAACATAGAGAATCATTAGTTGGAAAGGCTTTCTAACCAAGGAAGAACAGCCATATCCTGTGTCTTGTCTGGACAAACATGTTTTGACAGTATAAAATTTCTGAATAAACTATCAAATGTGGAAAGTAGTTATTAAATAAATATGAACAACAAACATTTTGGGAGCCTGTGATGAGTTAAAAAAAAATCTCTCAGACATGAAAAACAAATCAAGTAAATAGTGTGTTGTTATTCTTGCAGACCTAATTATGCATTAGTACTTTGTTAGGGATTTTCCAGCTGTCCTGTCTGTTTTTCCTACTTCTGTATGAATTCACCATGTCCCTCCTTGCTGGTGCAAATATATATCTTATGTTATCCCCTTTCCCCAGCTCCTTTTCTATAATACCATTGCTGCCTGAATAACAGGGCACTTTCATCATGTGCTCATAAAGATGGTTTGCCTGATTTTTTGTGTGAGCAGTCATTGAAATGCTCTATAAGGATTCTGAGTAAAACACAATTTAAGGAGTATAAATTACTGAGCAAAGTCCATATCAGTCAGGAGTAGTTGCAATAACTGTGTTAACAGCTCCTTTTTTCACTTCTCTTAACCAAGAACCACTGTAAGAGATTACCTGTTTTGGAAAACATCTTTGAAAAGATTCATGCGCTCCACTTATTCCTTCCAAGAATTCACTAGCCATATTACTGTAATTGTCTCTGCTTGGACTATGAGTTCTAACTACACGATATACATATTTCACTGACTAATTCTGTGCTAAGAGTATGAAAGCTTATTCTGTCCCCGTCCTTCCTTTTACATTCATAGTCTCCTAAGACAGAGTAAGTATCCTTGTCACAAAAGGTTTTCCACAATACTTACATGCAGTTGTTTAGCCCATGCATAGCAGGCAAGTTTTCCCCACACTCACCATGTTCCCAAATCAGCAGTCTGTGCTGCACCTTTGTGCAGGGTGCTCATGTCGCCCTGCACACAATACCTTTCCCCCAGTATGGAGATTTGGCACCCTGGAGAGAGTGTCCTACTGGTGGGATATGTAGGGCCGCAAACAGGATCATCAGTACTGGGTGCAGAACATCCATGTTCTACATTCTCTATAAGGAGCTCTGGCCATCCTCTAAGTCCATCCCAGTGGAGAAATGAGTTGCCATCACCTTCTGAACCTTTGCTGCATCTGAATGTCCAGAGTCTTCTCTGGAAGTCATTGCAGCCAGCACTGTTAGCTAGGCCAGTGAATCCTACCACAATAGCTACCTCAACATACTCTGCTCTCCACAGGTGAGGCAAAAGGGCAAACTTTGGTTAAAGGTATCGGCCTGTGTGTGGTCCTTATTCCATTCTTCACCATGGCAGATGTTACATACTCATTACAGTTGTGAGTTCTGAAGTTACTTCAGGATAGTCACAGACTCTGCACACTTTGATCCTGATAAGTCTTGGAGAAGTGTGAAAGAAGGTTAGTCTTGAGAGACAGCTTGGACAGCGTGGTCCTTCATGCTAACTGGATCATCAATTCTTGTTCTGCTTTATGGCCAAGGATGCTTAAAAGCCATTATGACAGGAGGCATCATAGCTGGACAAGATCCTTCAGCTTTTGTTTGTCCATCCCAGAAGTGGGGAATGGAAATCTGCATGGATTCTCCACTGGTCATTCCATGGTCTTTTCTTCAGAAAGCCTTCCTGTCTGCATCCCTCCCAACCTGTCCCCTTTCCTTAAGAGCTACAGTCATGAACTGTCTGACTCTGTTTCCTTAATCATTCTTCTTTATCTGCAATGTTCTTTTGTCTCTCTGCTTTCCTCCACATTTTACACAGACAGAAATAATAATTTATATCCTTCCCCTGCTAGCGGTGCTTAACATGCAAGGCACTGCCATGACCAAGACTCTTGGATATTCTCTCTGTTCTTCCATCAATAACCCTATGTCTTTGATCTCTGTATCTAGACCACCTGTACCAGGTTCTTCACATCTCAGTAGACAGCAACTTCTATTTTAACAAATGATTTAATACAAATATGAACTATGTATAAACTTTGCTTTTAAAAAAATCAATATTTGGGAAGAGGAAAAAGCATGCAAGAAGGCCATCCAGACTTTGGAAAATCAATAAAAAGGAACGTGAGGGTCAATGTATGTTGTCTTTCATCTCAGTCAAGGCACATGGTCTGGGGTTGACACCAGCAGTGTGGTAGGCACCTGCTTGTGGTAAGTCACTGAGGGTATACCTCTGGCACCCTTCCCAGTGAGAGCCCTTTTGAGATATAAGAATGCTCAGTCAGGAGCATAATCTAATATACCATTGAGGTATATTAAATTCTCCGTCTTCCTCTGACCTTCATTTGATGCCTTGAGCCACTCCATTCCCTGCCATTATCAGCTCCTTAAAGAGGAAGACATTCTAGAGTGTCCAGTGGGTTGCTTCATATAGCCTGCAGCTCCCACTTTGAGATGTTTGTCTGGAGCCATTTCTGGCTTTTTTAGACAGGCCTCTAGAGTAATCCTGTTGTTGAGCTAAGACACGAAGTGAGGTCACACAACATGTATGAGGGGAGAGGGTGGACGCAGAGAATAGGCTGTGACAGCAGCAATGGTCTTCAGGTGGAGATGAATTCAAGAGAGACTGTTTTAGATAGATGCACCAGTTCTAGGAGTGCGTGGAAGAAATGTACTGCTGTCTAGTCATGATGCACAGTGCCATTTGTAAAGATAGTGCCAGGTCATCAACCAGGTAGAGTGGTCACTTGGGTTGTTTACTGCCGTGTTTGGGTGCTGCCAGGGCCAGTCTTGTTCAGGAGAACTATGCAGAGGAAAACAACATTAGGTGTGATTTCAGCATGTATGGGGGGGGATGTCAGGTGTAGCTGCTGAGCTACAGACTGACTACTTGACAGCTGCTGTTTTCCTGACTTCAGTTTGGCTGGCATTGAGGAGACTCACTTCCCTCCTTCAGGTACAGTGTCTGTCATTGTGTTTGCTGCCTGCTGTCATCAGACACTACTAGTGTCCTGAGCTGAACCCAGAACGCTGTTCCCTTGCCTCCACTCCTTTCCAACAAGTACAGAAAACAAATTGTCACTCCCCAGTGCTTCTGCTGGGCTCCTCAGCTTGAGGCCAGGTGGATGGCAGCTATATCAAACTGTATCAGGTCAGTGGTTATGACTGTGAGCCCTGACATATCCAACTCCCACTTTTTTTTCAAACGTCTTGCCAATCAAGCCCAATGTTTTGAAGTTTATCACTATACAGGAGTCAAAGGAAGGCCTTTGCTGTTCTCACCCTTCTCAAACAGCTTTCTTGCTGCTTTTCTTTTGGAACCGATGAGACTAGTACAAGACAGTGTCTTCTAGATTTAATTGAGTAGCTTATATCAGGGAATTGTAATATTCTCTACCTTATTCATTGGGGTTTTTGCCTATACAGCCTACTATCTTGATTATTTTTGACCACAGGTGCACACTGAGTTGTCTGCAGTGATAACCTGATACATTTCTCATTTTGATGCACTTAAGGTTTTAATTCTGTGAAGTATTTGAGTATTTTTTTTCCACTTCTAAGGTGCAATATTTTGCATGAGTTACATTAAATAGCAAATTAATATTGCTACTTAAAAAATATAAATTTTCTACATTGTTCAAGTAAGTAATCTATGTCCTCAGACTGTCCTATACAACTTTACCGCTTTTGACAAACATAAGGAAAGCTTGAAGACCAGCACCAACAATGAAAAGAAGATGTGATTCCTACTGCAAAATGTGTGTTGCTGAAAATAAAGACAAGAACATTCTAACACTTGCTATAGCTGTGCTTACACACAAAGGGAATTAATTGCTTCACACAACTTAGAGTAGATGAACAAGCACTTATGATCACATGGAATCTAAGATTGAAGACACAGTAACCCAATAGCAGGTGTGTTTATTGGCATCTCAGAAGAACAAAGGAAACTGATGGTTGTTTTCAGTTAGTTTACCATGTCCTAACCAGACTGGAGACTTTTCTTGTACCCATCTCCAGAACCCAGACATTTTAGGAGGAGGAAATTAGCTAATACTCGGAATGTTAAAAATATCATAGAATCATAAAATATCAGGTTGGATGCAAACAGAAGGATCATCTAGTCCAACCTCTCAAGGTGAAATTATAGTTTAAATGAGTTGAGTCAGCACCCTGTCAAGCTGACTCTTAAAACTGAACACTGTAGAGAAATTTACCACTTCCCCTGGGAGATTGTTCCAATGTTTGATTGATTCCATGGTAAAAAGGTTTCTTCTGGAGTTCGGTCGGAATCTCTCCAGAAGAAACTTGTGTCCATTACCCCTCCTCTTTTCCATGTGACTTCTTGTGAAAAGGGAGTCTCCATCTTCTTGGTAGCCACCCTTCATGCACTGGTACATGGTAATAAGGTCCCTCCTAAGCTTTCTCTTCCCAAGGCTGGACAGGTCCAATTTTCTCAGCCTTTCTTCATATGGCAGGTCTTCCAGTCCTCTGATCCTCTTTGTTGCCCTTCTCTGGACCCCTTCCAACCTGTCTGCATCTTTTTTGTATAGCGGGAACCAAAATTGGACACAGTACTCACGGTGTGGTCTGACCAGTGCCAAGTAGAGAGGGAAAATGACTTCTTTATCTCTGCTGGTGATGCCCTTTTTAATGCAACCCAGCATCCTGTTGGCTTTCTTTACAGCTGCAGCACACTGTTCGCTCATGTTGAGCTTGTCATCCATCAAGATCCCCAGGTCCCTTTCCACAGTGCTGCTCTCTTGCCAGGTGGAACCCAGTTTCATCTGCATTCTTGGATTATGTATTCCTGGATGCAAGACCTTACATTTGTCCATGTTGAACTTCATACGGTTCCTGCTAGCCCACTCGTCCAGTCAGTTCAGGTCTTCCTGAAGGATGGCTCTCCCTTCTGGAGTGTCAACTACCCCATTCATTTTGACATCATCAGCAAATTTCATCGGGGAGCTCCTGATCCAAACATCCAGTTCACTAATGAAGATATTAAATAGCATCAGGCCCAATATTGATCCCTAAGGGATCCCACTTGTGACTGGTTGCCAGTTACAGAATGAACCATTTACTACCACTCTCTAGGAACATCAGCGAGTTCCCCACCCGCTGTACAGACCCCCTTTCTATGTTGTAGTTTTTTTGGTTTTTCAAGGAGGAGGCTGTGGGGGACCATGTCAAAAGCCTTGGAGAAGTTAACGTAGACAACATCCACCGCTCGCTCCACATCAACCGAACAGGTCACTCCATCATAGAAAGCAAAAAAATATAGATATGAAGATATCTAAAACCCATGTTAAATAGCATCCATCTGACTCAAATGAGTGTATTTTACAGAGCCTTTTTATTTTCATTCCAGTGACTGTTCACCCAAAACATAGAAAAAGACACATTCTTCCTTTATATTTTCTGAACGTTCAGAGCAGTTACTTCCTCTATAAACTCTTAATTACTGAGCACTGCTTGAAGAGTGGAATGGACACACAATTTACAGACACAGAAGGAAGGAAGAAAGGTCACTTCCATAAAGGGTTTTATCTTTCACAATCCTATTAGAGGATAAGTTTCTACCCTTTCTATGGAATTAGTCCCCTGCTTTATTTTCCTTTTTTTTTTTCTTTCCATATTATTTAATCTCTGCAAATATAATCTCTTTGGGGTTTATAATGTCTTTTTAAAATTTATTTTTTCCAGTCATGCTCAACTCTATCAAAGAAAATATTTTTTTAAAGTTAGACACTGAAATTCATAACCCTTCTGTAACATAATGTCCCGAACATCCTGTAACTTCCTTACATTTTGTCTTACCAGGCCATTAGCCTGACTGATTTATCTATTCTGCACACCTAATTATTTTGAGAATGTACAGCATCTCTACTTGTCAAGTATTACCTCCCATTTTTGTTTCATTTAGTTTCTGGAACTTCTCTAGTAAAACCTTCAAATATGTCTTCAATCATGTTCAAAAAAGTTCTATTCTTGCTGGTTCTTTCTCCGAAATTAAAATTTTACATAGGTGAAAACTCTCCACAGTTTTTACAGATGAATGATATTCAAGGGGAAAAAGTAGTACGGGAAAATGACTGTTGAGAATTATGGCATTTGTGAAAGCTCGTTTTCAATCTGACTAAAAACCTGAGCATAGAATACTGCTTTGATTTTCTGAAGCAAAAATGAAAATACATTTTTAAAAACAAAACAAAAAAAACCAATGCAAAAGCCTCAAAGAAAAATAAAGGAAAGAAACAAACTAAGAAAATAGTAAAATGCTTTTCATAATAAATTAAGAACTTACCAGCAGTTTAACCAAAAATGGTTCTGGCAATTTATAGTATGATGGGGGAAAAATCAGTTGGAATCAGAATCATGTCATGAATGACATGGCTATATTTGTTTTTGTTAGTTAAGCTTCACTGTTTGAGACATCTGCTCATCAATTTGATGAATGATGCACATTTGTTGAAAGGGCCTAGATGATTGTCTTTAGCTATTGCTAAGAATCATGTTTGACATAATTTCTACTGAATTTCCAAAAGGTGTTTTAAACTTTTGAGTTGATAATTAACTTGCTTAAGTAAATTTATTCTTGCAAAAGTTTGGTTTTGGAGTGGTAATTAAACACCGTAACTGTTGTGGATAAAGATATTTATTCACTCCTGTATTACATAAAAGAAGGAGATATACACATATCTTCTTTCTTTTTTTTTTCAGCCATATGCACAGAAATCAAAGCAAAAGTAACAGCATGAAAACCAAATGATGCCACAAACAAAAGTCAGGCTGGCATTTTAACCAGTTTAAATTATTAAAACTTCATTATGATTTCTGATTTTCTGTCAGACAGGCAACTAGATGTTTTTGCCTAGACATGTAACACTTAAATTTGATCAGGCTGACTACTGAATTATGATTCATGTGATTAAATGCAGACAACTACCTTGCACTTATTTGTATCTGAGCTGGTCACTTTTGGGTCTCTCCATAGTTACTGCAGAGAAATACGCACTTTGACAGTACAATGTATCTTTTCCCGAAGTAGATATCTACATCAACTTGGATTAATTGCACTTTGACAGTGTTTATTTCTCCCCATTGACTATAAGTTAGTCTTCAGCAACTTGTATGAATGCATATGTTCTACACTGGCAGAAAAAAATACCAAATGAAACTGATTTTAATCTTGGTCTGCTTAGCTTCATGGCTTCATTTACACCATCAGTATAGCTTGTTTTAGCTGATATTAGCAATGAAAGTAGAGTGTATTTATTGAAGGTTTATTTTTGTGGTCTTTAATACAGAAGTTCAGGTAGAGCCCAAATAAATGTTAACTAAGGAAGCCATAACCCCACTCCTTAGAATTACTGCATTATAGTAGGATAGAGGCAAGACTATAATGGTGTCAGTCGCAATGAACCAAGAGGGAAGAATGCCATCATTAAAGAACAAAACACCAACTGAAAAATGTGTTAGATACCTTACGCTATCTGTAGGATTTGGGGATTTTTGTGTGTTTCTTTTGTGCTGTGTGCAATTTTAAGGGAAACTTGTGGTCAAAGATAGTAATTAAAAAGTAATAAGCAAGGCCTTAACTTCACTGCACAATATAATGTCAGTTTTTTCATTATGAGTATTGTTTTGTTAGTGGTTTTTTTCCATTAAGTGTGAAATATTTTCAGATATTAAAATTTATATGAAAATCAATATGGTAAATATGAAAATCTTTACTAAAAGATATGAAAGGGAATATACTACAGAAATACATTTGTAAAATGAAATTAAAGTGAAATTTTCTGCCTTTTTATTTGTTTAAAGTGGTCTTTACAAAACACAAATTCTTAGTTTCTACAAGTTTATTTTCTCAGTATATAAAATGTCTGGGTTGCAGTCATTTTTATTAAATGGACTAGATCTAAAGTTCAGGTTTTAATATCTTGAAAATATCGAGCTTATAGATGGCCTGACATATTTTTACCCTAATCTTGGGAGGTGGTGAAGCAAAGATTTCTGTGAGCAAGCTGATTGCTCTTTCAGATCCCACATAGTTGTCATGATGAGTCAGACCAATTATTTTGTTTGGAGTAAAATTTTCAGAATGTCTCAGTAAATTATGAGTCCTAGTTTCATTTTCCAATTTAATTTCAGGATTAGTATTTAAATAGTTGTGAAACTTTTATGCTATAAACAACAAAAATCCTGTCTTTCAGTGATGTGGCAAGAGCTACAGGTTTTCAGATCTAAGTTCCTTTTGCTTCTGCAGATTTACTAATCTCCAGTAAATTCCCAAAGATTTCTTTGTACTGTCTCTTTAGGCAGTATAAATTATTCTGTTTAACATGTGTAAAAACTAGGCTTGCAAAACAGAAGAATAAGACAGGCTGACAGGATGTGACAGACATATAGTAAAATGATATTTAGTCAAAATATTTCATGGTGCTTTTTTCTCAAAATTCAACTGAAAATTTTCAATCATATTCCCATTCAATGAATGTCAAATAAAATGCCAGCAAAATAATAAATTCTTTTTTTTTTCAAAAAGAGTAGTGATGAGCTTTAAAAGTTCTTGAAAATCGCTCACAGTATTTCTCTTTCATATGTTAAAATCCAGTCTGTTTTAAGTTATCTGGTTATCTGATTTAAATTAAAATAAACTAGAAGCATAGGATGATATAAGAGAAGCAGTTCAACAATGCAGTTGAACTATGTCTCGTATAACGGTCAGTCCTAAGTCTGTGATCTGAGTAATACAGATGGATTTTTTTTTTCTTCAATTATTTAACCATTCATAAAAATGGATTTGCTGGCAAATTAAAGTTTGAAGACTTGAAGAGACTCATGCAGGTGCTTATTTTACTATTAGACCTTCACTTTTTTTCTTAGTGCATAAATAAGCATGTTCTGAGGTGTCTGGAAGGCAGAACTCCACTTGTTAGCAATGTGTTATCCGTCATTCAGGCCAGGGTCAGGGAAATAATGACTGCATACTGAATGGTCATCAATAACCAGATTTCTGCTGGTAAAGAAATTACTGTCAATGTTTCTTTTTATGGGAAGGTACAGAACTTCCTCAGTTCCGTCATCAAGTGACGACTCAGGTTCTATCTACTGCAAGTCTATATTTCAGCATAGTTCAAAACACAGATATTACCCTGCCTGTATTTCCAGAGTGCCTAATATGAAAGCTATTTTTGGAAAGTGCCCATCCAAGTGGAATTCACTGAGAAAAGAAGAATATCTGAGGCAAGAAAAACGTTCAGTTTCATATCCCAAAATCTAAAATATTTCCCTGGGAAATGAGAATTCAGAATGAACTTGCAATGATTTAACACTGACTCCCTGGTAAGATAGTCCAACCCTCACAGAAGAATGTTCTTCAGTACAAATTGCTTTTCAAAGGGACCAGTGGCTTTGTTTCTTCGGGTGATAGGCCACAGAGAGCATTTTCAAAGCCTTGTAACTGCCATTTGTATGTGATAGCATACCATATGCCCGAATAGTGTTGGTGGTTTTGAAAAACCCAGAGCTTCATTTTCAGCTTCCATTTTCATTTCTTTTATGGAAAAGAATATTTCAAACATATGTAATAGAAACACAGTAAAAGAATAATAATATTAATCAAAACAGTGCAATGAATAATTTCAATAAGAACTAAAGAATAATTATTCTTTCTAATATTAAAATTTGTGAAGATGGCTTGGTGGGAAGAGTTTTTTCCTATCTCTATTAGGAATCCAAAATGTAGCTTCAAACCTCAGGAGAAATAGCTGATTTCCTGAATCCTGAAAGTCTTCTAGGCTTGACATTTTCAACAAGACACCTCTTCTCTGCAGGCTTGAGACTTCCATTTTAATCTTCACCAAGAAAATCTCTCTTAATTCAAAAGTCACTAGCTGCTAATCAGCAGCTGTGATAAGCTTAATGCCCCCCTCAGAGGAAAGCCCATCCCTGACGGACAGAGTCTTAGACATTTTAGTCCTGGTTATTATCTAAGCAGCCTTTATATAATGACCTATAAGTAGCTGCTGCTAAGCTGGTTTTTTTTCTAAACAGGAAGACCTCACACAAACTCTAACAATTTATTCTTCTCTTTGGAGAAGCTTGACCACATAATTTCTCTAACTTCAGCACAATGAAGACAATTTACATGTACTGTCAAGCCTTATCATTTTGAATAAATCCTAAATACTTCACCACAAAAAGTAAAACATGGTGATTAATACTCTAGCATCTGTTGCACATTGTCATGTATCCCGTAATTGCCAACCAGCTAAAATGTCGGCACATTTTACAGCCAGATGTGTCAATCTTTCATCAGCTTCATCAGTGGAATTCTAGGATGTCTAAGCCCGTGTATCACCTACTTTCTAAAAGATAAGGCTAAGAATCAAAAGTCTTCTCTCCAGAGAAGACACGGTGTGTGCTTTGTCAAGTGTAAAGAGTTGATGTCCTGCATTAAGTTTCTTTTATCTAATAGAAGATTCAGTTTTAGAAACATTTACTCACAATAAATGGTTGAGGGGAATGCCTCAAGACATTCCTACTCTGATGGATCCTAAACAGGGAAAAAGATCAAAAATCAGCCATCATATTTGTTTGGTCTGATGAAAACGGTTTTTTGGAACGATTTCTGCAGTTAATATGATCTGTGATATTGAACATATCACCCCACCCCCTGACACCAAATATTTCATGAACTTAAATAATTGTTTAAGAATAAGATCACCACTAGCTTTCTTGCCTCAGCCTGATTCTTTATGCTTGAGGTTTGCACAGATTATCTCTTGCCAGGAGAGACTTGGTATGGTAATTTCAAAGTTAACCACCTAAGTCCTACTCATTTGCGTGGCACTTAAACAAGAAAATATTCTGTTCTGTTCTGTTCTATTCTATTAAATTCTGTTCTACTCTATTCTATTCTAAAATGGAGTAGATGTTTCTTACTTCATGAAAGTTCTTCCAGCACTTGTTTGTCCTGTCAGAACTAATGACACAATTTCTGAGAGTCATACTAGCTGCAGTACAAGTAATTTGGTAGAGTTAGTTAATAAAAATGTTCTGTAATAAATGTTCTCAGAACCAGATAGTTTATGGAAATCTTCAGGTACCAAAGCTCAGGAGACCTGCCTACTGGCATTTACAAAATATCTAAATTAATAAAGTACCTAATTCTCCTTATCTAGCAGTCTGTATTAAATGATTACATTATTTGTCTGCTACAGCACTTCCATAAATCCTAGGATATATAAATCTAAATATTGTAGCTTAAATTTATTGACATTTACTATTATATAAAGGCTCCTAATGAAGTTGAATTTTCATACACGTTCAGAGAAGCCACACAAAAAGCCTTTTCCAGTCCTGAGTTATTGTGGAGACAATTTTATAAGAAATCCTTCAGTTTCCTTTTACTATCCTTTTACTTTCTAACTGCCATATTTGGAAGTCTAGATAATTCACTGAATTTCAGATGGTTGTAAGACTCTTATTTTTGTTTTATCTAAAAAAAAATCTCATTTATTCTTGTCTTTGGCCATTTGATCTTAATTTTTTTTCTATGCTTGCTTTATTCTATAATTTTCTTTACATGGCACAATGACACTGACAAAATTTTTTATTTTAATATTTTAAGTAAAAACTGCCTTTAGTCATACCATCTTATACTAGAATCCTATCAAATCTCATAAGCTAGGTCAGGTCAGGATGGATTAATACTTGGAACAGACATGTCCTAGGAATATCTAGGCCTCTTAGAAAATCTGAATCAGTATACAGCACGGTGCTAGAGGACAATGTACTTCTAAAAGTGTCATCTTTTACATACATTAAAAACTGAAGTCTTGGCATTTGTAAAATCTTATGACAGAAATAGTATTGATTTTTCATACTTTAGTTTTGGGTATTGTACTTGGAATCTTAATTTTCTTCAAAAGCTGAGCTGCCAAACTACAGTATTTCCAGTTTTGGAAAACTAGGCCACCTTAGTTGTCCCAAACTACATTTGAAAAAAATGGAGGCTTTTAAGATACCAGTTCTTTCTAAAACTTTTGGCCACTGCCATTGAAAAACTCTCCTCCAATGTCAAATAAGTAGTAACTGACATTTAAGTACCTCTAGGATTTTCTTTGGTGATAAAATCAAAATTACAGAATCCATCTTAAGCTAGGACAGAATCACAGAATCACAGAATCACAGAACGTTAGGGATTGGAAGGGACCTCAAAAGATCATCTAGTCCAATCCCCCTGCCGGAGCAGGAACACCTAGATGAGGTTGCACAGGAAGGCATCCAGGCGGGTTTTGAAGGTCTGCAGAGAAGGAGACTCCACAACCTCTCTGGGCAGCCTGTTCCACTGCTCTGTCACCCTCACTGAGAAGAAGTTTCTTCTCAAATTTAAGTGGACCCTCCTGTGTTCCAGCTTGTGCCCATTACCCCTTGTCCTATCATTGTTTGTCACCGAGAAGAGCCTGGCTCCATCCTCGTGACACTCACCCTTTAAATATTTATAAACATGAATGAGGTCTCCCCTCAGTCTCCTCTTCTGCAAACTAACTCTTCTGTGTTTTACTGATTACTGATCTTGCTTGCCAAAAGCATAAACTGATCTGCCACATGGATTATCCCTACTTACACTGTGAACACAGACACTGGCCCAAGTTATGACATTTTGGCACAGCTTCAGTTTAAGCTCATCTCTAACTGTGAAAAAATAAAAATGGTTAACCTAAGATTCTTTGTTATGGAAGACTTTTCCTGTCTTAGATGCTTAATGGGAAGGCATGCCAAAAGCTTCTAAAAGCAGATTCTTTTTCAGAGTACCATTTACACCTCCTCTACACTGTTATGCAGGCCTTAGGTTTTTTCACTGGTAAAGTAGTGCATACTGTGTTGAAATATGAATTTGATGCACATATTAATGTCCGTTAAATGGGAATAAAGTATAACGACAATCAACATTTTTGAACTGAATCCGTATGAGATACCTGAGCTCAATATATCAGAACCTATCTAGTGTAACTCAAAATCCGCTTTAGGTAGCTATCCTCCCCCAGTACACCATAAGAATTAAGTACTGAAAGATGAGATTCATGGAAGTCTGCTACCAGAGCTACGAGCTGCCTAAGTTTGCTTGTTAGAGGGTCCCTCTTCCTCTAAACTCCCACTGTCTATTCATTCCTGTAGGAAAAATATGTATTACAATTTACACTTACTAATCCTATGAATCCTGTCCTAGACTTACAGGAACTCACTCTTATACAACACACACCCAAGAAAAGAGATTTTAACTTTACATCTCAATATACTAGATTAGTATTTCAGGTACCACAAAATGGTAATTTGCTGACCTTTTTTGGATCACTTTATATTTAATTATGTATGTTGGAACAGCTTAAAAAAAAAGAAAAGGAAAAAAAAGGAATGTTTTACTTCACAATATACTGACTTCCATCATATAAGGATACTCTTCTGAATAAGCCACTCCAGCAGCACAGGCACACAAATTGTTGCATTGACCAAAAAGTAATTGCATTTTTTCCTGCATAAATAAAAGGTGAATTTTTAATGGAAAACAAAAACTGTGTTAAACAATATAGTGTCCATTTCATTCAATTACTTTTTGCCATCCTCCAGGGAGCTTCATGACTCTGCACTCAAAAAGGTTCTTATCTTTTTTGGCAAAAAACAGTTCCAATAATTTTATATCCTCACCGAAAGTGAAGGTTTTAGTATTCAAGGCATTTTGTAAAGAGCAGAACAAATGGTAGTCTGATGGCGCCAGATCTGGTGAGTATGGTGGATGTGGTAACACATCCCATCCAAGCTGGAAAAATGTATGTTTTCGTCATGTTTCAAGAGAATCACAGATGTCAATGTGCTTAGAGAGATTAATTTCTTTGAGCTCATGTCATACCCAAATATTGAGCTTCCTAACATATCCAAGTTGTTTTAAATGGTTTTCAACACTCAATTTCAATATGTTAAGATTATCAGCAATCTCCTGTGTCATTAAACACCATTTGGATTCAATCAATGCCTTTATTTTGTCATTGTGAACTTGGATTGGCCTCTCTGAGCATGGTGCAACTTTAACATCAAAATCTCCAGATAAAAATTTAGCAAACCAATTCTGACACTGCTATAGTTTTAAGGCATCTTCACCATACATATCACATAACTTTTTATGGGCTTGCACAGCTTTTTCTCTTTTTTGGAAGTAATACAGTAAAATATTATGAAAATGATCCTTTTGATTTTCTATTTTGAAATAGACATCAAATAAATAATTGTCAACAAAATCATGCACTTTCTTTTTCTAAACCAAGATTGAACTGTCAGCTGTCATGCTGCATAATGAATTTGTGGTTTAAAATGAAGTTAGTTACATTTCAAGACATGTATGTCCATCTACTAAAAACAGAAAAATTACTTTTTGACCAACTCAGTTCCTAACTCGAGTCTTTTTCAGAGATATTTCTACCCTAGGCAAGGGGGAAACTGAAGAAGAGTATGCTGGAATATTTCCTCTTGCACTTTATGTGAGATGTAACCTGGAGTAATCTTCTGACACTGCCAGTAGATTCAGTATTTCTAGATGAGATCAGGTGAATTTCAATGGAGCTTTCAAATCTGATGAGTGTAAAGTAGATCAAGACTGCCAAAGGTGTGAACACATGGAAGAAAGCAAGCCATCTCAGATACCACTAGCAGCATACACTAGTGAAGTTAATGTTTCACTTGGCTTAATATGTATATAGCTTTTCAGCAGTGGCAACTAGACCATTCAGAGCACTGTACCGATACAGCTCTAATGCTACTGAAAATTAAACGAGTACTGGTAGCACAAACTCAGATGTATTGCCATAGCATTCACTTATGCTCTGTTGATATCCCTGTCTATGCAGAGATATAAAAATTCTGTGGAGTTCTACAAAGTATATTCAGCCTGTAGTGTGGAGGTGGGTTATGAGTGCATTGGAAGTGTTCGCAACACTGCTTTCTCCTGAACTCAGCCAGTAAGATTTAAGCAATAACTAAGTTTGATCACATGGCAGTGTGTTTTGATGAGTACGAATTGCAGTGCTTTCATTCTGAACCTCTTTGTTCTGAACCATAATTTCACAGAATCACAGAATAAGTTAGATTGGGAGGGGATCATCTGGTCTCAGGGCCTTGCTGGGGCCTCTGTTCCTTCAAGTTTTGAATATCTTGAAGGCTAGAGATTCCACAAGTGCTTTGAACAACTTAGTGGCGATTTTGTCCTTGTATTTAAGAGGAATTTATTTTATTGCGGCTTGTGCCCATTACCTTTCATCTTATCGCTCTGCACCTCCAAAAAAGTCTGCTTCTGCTTTTGTATGCTCTCCAGCTACGTAGCTGAAGACATTGATGTCCTCTCACCTTAGCTTTCTCTTTTCTAGGCTGAACAAAAGCAGTCCTCTCAGCATTTCCTCAGACATTAGGTGGTTCAGCCTTCTAATCACCTTAGCAGCCTTTATTTGGATGTTTCTCTATATTTCACAGTCATAGAATTGTTGCAGTTGGAAGAGGACATCTGTTCCACTCTCCTCCGCTCAACCAGGGCCACCTAGAACCAGTTTCCCAGGAACATGTTCAGACAGCTTTTTAATATCTCCAAGGATAGAGATATTAAATGTCTGTCATTGTCTGTCTTGTGCTGAGGAGCCCAAAACAGCCTAAAAGATGCAGTCTCACAAGTCCCGATAGAGAGCACACTGCTAAATCCCCTACTTCTTGTCCACTTGGAAGCTCAAGTCCTTTTCTGCAAAGGTGCTTCCTAGCCAGTCACTTTCCAGCATCTACTTTTGCATAATCATACAGTCCCAGAGTCAGGATCTTGTATTTGCTGGCCTTCATGAAAATCTTTTCTGCCCATTTATATTTCCTGCTAAGGCGTCTCTGAATTTTCTGTTTTCTAGTATTTCAACCATTCCTTCAGAGTTTGGTATCATCTGCAAACTTGATGGGAGTGCCTTCTGCCTCACTGTCTATACCATTAATAGAAATGTTAAACACTATTGGCGCCTATGTTGTCCCTGAGGGACACCACTAGAAATCAGCTGCCAGTTGGATTTCATATTGCTCATCACCTACCTCCTTTTGAACCTAGCTGTCCAGACAGTTTTTCACTCATTTATTGTCCGCTTATCCAGTCCATATTCACTAATTTTCTTACAAGGGATACTACCAGAAATTATGTTGAAAGTCTTGGCAATGTCAACAATTCACTACTCTCATCTGCTTAGTCATCTCCTCATAAAAAGCTACTAGTTTGGTCAAGCATCATTTGCACTTTGATTAATTTTTGCTGCTTGTTCCCATTTACCTTCTTGTTCTTTGTCCTGAAAATAGCATTGTGGAATATTTACTCCATAACCAGCATTAGGACTGATGTAAGGCTGACTTGTCTATAATTCTCTGTTTCTTCCTTCTTGGGGATGTGTGTGATGTTTGTCCTTTTCCAGACATCAAGAAGCTCTCCCAGCTGGTGTAGGCTTTCAAAGATGATAGAGAGTTGGTTCTACCAGCACCCTGCCTACTCCAATGGACTTGTGTACGTTCAAGTAGCTTAAGAACTCCATATATCTACCTTCCTCTAATATGGTTACTGCTTCACTTTTTCTTCCTCTCTACCTAAAATATGACTCTCAATCATATCCATAAAGTCTACTTGTTGCTGAAGCTTTTTTAACAATTATTTCTCCCTTTCTGTCATGGTTTCTTTTACATGACAGAGAGGTACTGGCTGTGCTATCTATCCCCATGTTAGCACAGCCCAGACTTTCAGATATTCTGGGGCAGAGAGGAAGGCAGACTGCTACAAAGGCTTCACATGCATACCTGAACTGCATCCAGCCCTATTCATACCAGTAGGAATATTTGATATATTCATTCCTTACCATATTTTTATTTTACTTTTTAAGGGGAACTTATATTTGTGTTCTTATTTTTGCTTTTTTAGGCACTCATAGATCATGAGTAACTGTATAAGTGAAGGAAAGGTGGGTCATGAAGATTGTGACACAGTGAATCACTGTTTATTCTATCTCTAAAAATGCCTGGAGCCACATAATTTGACTTCAATATTTGATGTGCTCTACAGTGAGTATACTATTATTAGTCATGTTTTCTGCATAATGTTAGTTCCAATTGCAGAGTTATCTGAAACACCTGGATTAACTTTAACCTGTTACTTGCTGAAGCGAACTTGCATGCTTACTACAGCATCCCAAAAAGTTTCTGTTTAAATGAATAGGACAAGAAGAATAGTTTCTTCAGGCAACACTCAGTTAGCTTTCCTGGCAGATTATGATTCCTTATACTTCTTTTTTTCAAGCAGAAAAGAGATTAATACGATCAAAATTATAATGACAAAGTACATATGAAGCAAACTTATTTAGATTGTCTAGCTTATTGTTTATGAGTGATAGAAATCAGTATTTGTTTTTAGATGTAGACATTATTCCAACTAGTGAGAGTTTGTTTGGCTTGATTTTTTTTAAGTTTTTGTTTTAAAGCCTCCAGGATATAATCATTATTAGCAGAAAAGTTGGAATAACCTTACCGTTTAGCAGCCAAATGTTCAGTTTAGCTGTGATAGGATATATCTGTCAAGAGAAATTGTTTCCTATCTCTAAGCATATGAAAGAAACTGCTAAGAAATGCATTTTAAAACTTTGAAAAGAGTAAAATCTTGATTTTCAGACCATCTAGACCTTGCCTAGAGCATTGTTCCTACAATATTTGGTTATAACGAGATTTATAGGGATAAGTGCAGTGAGCAATTGTTATGTCTCGTCCTCAGATTTAAAGAAAATTTTGCATGCAGAAGGTGCCTGTGTGGCCTTCTGCAGCTCATTTCCCTGCCCCTGGCAAGAAGATTTGAAACTTCCTTTGTCTGTTTAAGACTGTGTACATCCAAGGTTGGATTTGGTGAGGAACTATTGTGCTTTGCCATTCCTTAATCTCACACATAAACACACAAAAGCCAAACTAATTTATTTTATTTCCTTGAAGAATTATCTTCATACTTTTAGCTTACAACAAGCTTAAAGCTAAGCAGGTAAAAGTACAATTTCTAGCAAAAGTTTTCCATTCTCAGAAACTTTAAAAATTAATGACACCAAAATTTACCCTAAATATAAAGCAAATTCCATTGTAAACATAATGTAAATAGCTATTTTTCTTCAGTTACAGATCTAAGTTACTAAATATTTTCAAAGCCTGTCACAGATGAAAAAATCCATCCTTACTTATTCATTTATCATCAGGTCTTAAGCAAAGACTTGGAGTTTCCAATTGAAAAAAAAGGTATTAATATGGATGTTTTTCAGAAGCAGAACTTTAAATTCTCTTTCCACAACCTTCGATAACAGTAAAATTTTATCCTGCTCTAGAGTAAAAGAGTACATTTCCACTATTAAGTACATAAGTAATATGTTGGGAGAGAACATACTGCTGTTCCTCCAATGAGATATTGATTTAATATCAGTAATCTACAGGATCACCACCTCTACATGAAACCTAAAAGAGTGACTAGTTTCTTACAGCTCTTAAGGGACTCTGAGTCAATAACAGTAGTGCTTGACACTTGTATAGCACCAGATTTTGGGTTACCTTATAGATGTTAATTCTATCTCACAATAACCCACGTAACCTGTAATAAATCACGTACTACTTTAACTATCTAAAAGTCAACAAAATCTACTTTTTTTTTTCTGGTCCTTAATGTCTCCTAAAATATTTTTTACTTTCTAGTCACATTGACACGAATATTGCGTACAGAAGGTGATCATGATATAAAACTAATTGTGGACCTGATAGTAGCTCTGTCTTTGTCCTACAAATATAGTAGGCCTGGTAAGACCTGTTTTAATAACACTTGAGTTAGACCACAAGGTCCAGCTCGGGTCAGGGGCTTCCCCTGCCCCATCAGGGCCTGCTCTGCTCTGACTCCATGCTGCCCAGAGGGCACAGCTGAGCACATCCAGGCAGCTCAGAGGTTACTAAATTATCAAAGCTCACAATGTAATGTCGTAAGCAAAAAAATGGGAACCAGCTTAACTTAACACGTCTGGAAACTGCAGCAATTTACCAAGGAGTCGGTCCTCACCTCACTGGAAGGGCAACTGGAAGGATTCAGCTCAGCTACTGCCCCCAGCTCAGCTGCCACTCCTGCCAGTCAGAACACAAGCGCTGCAGTGTCTTAAAGATGAAAGACAGAGGATGCTAACCACCATAAAATTACAGCGAACATTTCCCAATATTTGCTTGTCTATAAAAAGAAGCGCTGACCCCTTTCCTTGGTGTAGGTTAATAAACTTGTAATCCTAGAGAAATTATTACTTGAGAGGAAAAAAAAGGGGGTGTTTTGTGAAAAGTTTTTAATCACGCTTTCTTCAAAGAAATTAGTATTTTTCTTTAATGTTTTTCTCCTTCCACATCTCTCTCTCAAAAAAATAAGAAAAAAAATTAAGACCAGGCAGAGGAAAGGAAGAATAGAAAGGAGAGCAAGGAGTGGAAAACATTATTTTAACTGTAGTTGGAGAACTTCATGTCATTCATGAAAAACTGTCATATTTTGAAGGCTAATAAAAATTGTGAAATTAAAAAGTATAAGTGTTTGTAAAACTTTGCATTTTTTTCTAGTTAATGCTATTTATGAGGGTCTATTAGACACTGATGTATCAAATTAGTGTTACCTTAAGGAAAAGACTGTGGACTGAGCTTCTCAACTTTGTGCAAGCACAAAGGAGTGCAGGCACTTGACTGCCAAAGAGACCACTGCCTCCTAAAGATCATTGCCCCTCATTGCAGTGCCTGTCTTTCACCTATCTTATTCAGTAACAACTGACAGTACTGGAGCCAGAGCAGGATCCAGGACTTTTAATTACTGAGTATCTTACTTGAATCACTGGACTATTCTCATCTGTACATTCCTTTTTGATTACCAAAAAAGTGAGGTATTTATTTCAAGATAGGTGTTTAATTTTATGACCTTTAACTTTGTTGCTCCATGAAAGCCTAAAGTGGAACGATTTTTATTTATGAACCAGACTGGGTCATAAAACAGGGTATTGTCAGTTTCCCCTCACATTAGCATTCATTTCATGATTTTTATTTTTTTTCCCTGACTGGAAGAACTGCCTACACCCCTGCTCACCATGGCAACTGAAGAATCTAGCAGCAGACTCAGGGTAGGAAAAACATAAGGAAAAAATTAAAGCTTGAAAATATCCCCTGATACTAAAATTGGTTTTGTTTTCACAGCAACACACTATGCAATTGCAAGAGAGAGCAAGCTATCTACCTATATTTCAGTTGGAATCACCCAGCATGGGAGGAGTACAAAAAAGAGTGTGTATGTTTGCACATTACACTGGAGTATGTTTAGGGTAGGTGGCACTTATTTTCAAAGCATATTTTGATGGCTCAGCAAGGATGAGATGTTGACAATGATCCATTAGTGGATGTTTCTGTGGAAGAGAAGACATTTGTATGTACTGGATAGAAGTCACAGCAATGTTGTTTGTAAAGTTTGCCTTCTGTTCCTGTGTTGGTGCAATAAATATAACTGTTGACAAATATTTATCAGGTGTCTAAACAAATGGAAAAAATGAACCAAAGTCTTTCAAAAACAGGCACTGATGCATTTGCTAACAGCATAGTTGAATGCTATACAAGGATTATCAGCCTCATAGGTTATAGTTACTTAGAACAACAAAGAATGTAAGTTTATATGAATAATTTCACAGAGATGCTAAAATAGGCATTTTAAACATTACCTGGACACAAATTTGAAATTAGTAATAATTTAAACAAGACTAGATTATGTTGCTGCTTTTCTAAGCAGGAAACCACATATATTAGAAACAAGAAAGGAAAAAAACCCACCATACTGACTCACCTTATTAAAGAGGAAGGAGTCAATAATAAATAATCAAAACTAGTGTGTAAAAAAAGTCAATGAAAAATTTTCTTCATTTCTGTGGGTAACCATTTGATTCATATGAGTAAGGAAAACAGTCTGACATCCATTAATCTAATCACAGCAGAAAAGCTTGTTTGACGTTTTCATTTCTTCCATAAAACTAGTTAAAGAGACTATTATTGTTAATGAGAGGACAATGGGTAAAACAGCTTTCTTTCTCTACCATCAGTTGCAAATGTTTTGCAACAAATACAAAAAAAAAAGGGAACAAATTGACCTCCATTATAATTTTCCACTATAATTTAAAGGTAAATTATCCCATATAATAAAAAGAGAGCTGTTAACATAGACACTGATATTTGGAGGCCAGAGCTCACAAACTCCTTGTGTCCTCAATAGACCCACCAGAACACTGTGTTTCCCTCGAAACACATCCTTTACATGTCCATCACGTGGAAGAAAAGCAATGATCACCCAGCTTGAGCCCAGCCCAGGAGAGTCGCAGGCAGGGGATGTGGTTGGGTTCAGGAGCTAAAATGCACACCTGTGTCTACAGTGCAGATGGCAGCCATTGTCAAATACCTGATGGCTGTGGTTTTCTCCTGCATAGAAACTGGAATAAGTGGTTATCAGGTTTGACAGGCTGGATAGTAATGGGCATGTGTTCAGAAAAAATTGGATGAATTTTTGTTTATTTTTGTCAACATTCAGCTCACTGCATTTTCATTTCATAAATTAGCTCTCTGTTGCTATTTACTCTCTAATTCTCTGAGTTATTCTGTCTCAGTGAATGTACGTTGCAGTAAAATGAAGGACAGGATCAACAAAATGCAGAAAGCAGAATTAGTGCTACAAGAAATGGAGCCAGAGTTGATGACAACCAAAGGCAAATATGACTAAAATAGAAGAGTGGAAAAGCATGCATTGATAATGAAAGATAACAGTAAAAATGCCAAGGCAGTGTTGTAAATTAATGATATGAAATATTGGTGAAAAAAAAAGAATTACTTTAAAAAAAAATAATATTTAGGTTAAAACCATTTGGGGAATGACTGCAAAAAAATTAATCTTCAGACAGTTTTAGAACAATGTTCTATACCTTCATGCAAATTCTGCTGTAGTTAGAAGTCCTGAGGGACACAGGTACTTGCTAACACTCAGATGTAGAACCAGCATTGAATACCAAGTTAGAGGCATTAAACTAGCTAGAGTTTGCATCTCAAACAATGGGAAAAATGTACAAATGCTCCAGAGACAGTGCATGAAAATCACCCAAAGAAATTCATTGTGAGTTAGCCAAGAGACAAAGGGGAACTGGAAAAAGGACTCATCAAGAAAGTGTAAGAATGGAGGCAAACATGACAAAAGATGAATTATAAAAGTTATTTTATTTATGCAAATAAAAGGAGACCAACGTGTAAGTGGACATCCCCCTCTGCCTCCCCGCAATTGCCTTCATCTTCTTGATATTAAAGATAATCAATGTATAGTACTATAACTAAAGAAGTCATTTACATCTGTGTTCAAGAAACAAGGACATAGGACTTGAGAGTGAAGGCAACATCAGTGATGCTGAAATCTGTGAAATGTTCATGAAACATCCTTGCCTGAAGTAGCAGGAGTTTGAACCAGATTATTTACTCCTACGTATGTCTGACCTATCTTTTCAGTTTCCTTCATCTTTTCTTTTACTTAATATTTTCAGTTTCTCTTAATGATAACTTAGTCACAGGAGGATGAGTAATCTGGACATTTTCTCAAATTAGTTTTGTAAACACTAAGAAGCACATAAATGGAAGCATTTTGCTACAGTTTCCAAAGGTACTGCTGAATAATCAGCTGGTGTCAGTAAGGTTTGCAACTTGCCTAGGAAGAACTGAACTTTTATTTTCTGGTATTCCCTGTTAGATACCAAAGAAATGTATTTCCTAATATTTGGTTGCATCCTATTTGTCCTGTGCCAAAAAGAAACAATTCAATTTCTTATTACCAGACCTTTGTCAGCAGTGCAGCAGCAAGTACTTTGGGTAAGCTCTCCAGTATGGCATTCTAGGTTGAGTAGTGAGAAACGGAAAATTTCCATGTTCTTTATTTACATTCATCTGGAGGTACTTTAAACCACTTCAACTAAGTATTTTAATTCACCTTTTTTAATTTAAATTAAATTCTCTGATCAAGACCTTGAATTTGCCATTGAAAATCAGAAAAAAATATACCTCCAGAAATATATAGGAAAAGTGCCAAAAGAGTAGAATTTTCTTTGGGAAAATTTCATGAGAATTTGCCTCTAAAAGAAGGAAAAATATTTGCTAGAAATTTACATTCATGTTTGCCCCCTTTCATTATGCAAAATGACGTCTCCAGATGCCTCAGGCAGGCTTTCTAATAGAAACCAAAGGAAAAAAAGTGATAAAGAAATTAAAATCTAATAACATATTATGGTAGAATATTTATAAGTGATCAGCAGTGTATTAAGCTGTAAAGAATACTCATCACAGTCACTCTGGCTGGTTATATTCTCTCCTACAGAACTACCTAACCCAAGGCTAAATTGCTTTGAAATTTGAAAACAGGCTTCTGAGCATTAGACAGTGCATCTATTATCATAAACAGCTTTAGCATGTGAGTGTGCATATATACTAAATTAAGCAAGGTACTATCTGCAAGGTTTCTTATTTATAGATACACTTTTCTTCCAGATTTTGTTTGATTTTTTTTTTAAATGAATGATACTGAGGAAGACAGCATTAGTACAAATGAATAAAGAGTGCAAGTCAGTCCTTACATGGCATGAATCAGAGGAACTGCACTGAGTAACTTAACACTAGTTGAGTATCTACTCAAAACCACTGAAGTTTTCATTCATAATTACATAATATCCCAAAACCTTTATCCCAATCCCAATATCTAAACCCCTTAAATTCAACCCTTTAATAACAGAATTCCTTGTGCCATAGTGAAATCACATTTCATTAAGATAGATTATTTCAGCATAGTATCTTACTCACAGAAGTAAAGCAGAGCATCAATTCTAGTATCAAACCCACCAAACCAGCTGATATTTTACTAAACAAAATCTGAGTTTGGTAAAAATATACATGTAGAATCCCTGTATTTTAAGAGGAATGTTCTAAGTGTTTGGAAGGGAAAAGACAAATTTTGGCTGCTGATTTTTTTATTTTTACATTTTGGAGCTGGACAGAGGGAGATTTTTTTGCCATTTGGATTTTTTAAGCTATTTGGCTTATTCATAGCCACTGCCCATATATTAAGGAATTTTTAAAAGTGCTTACTTTCTTTTGATGTTTTTTGGATTTTTTCTTATACTCTGATTTACTTAACATTCAGTGGCAGATTTGCAGAAAGTATTTTACTTAGGCAGGGAGTTACTATTGTAAGATATTCAATTTCAATTTTATTGCTACAAGTCTGTCCTGTGCTACATGAAGTTATTGCTCACCAAGAAGCCAAAAGCACAATAAACCTAGTTTAGCTGGAAAAGTCCAGTGATAGTATGCAGTAGGTCTCTGACTGTATACCAGAAATGACAGAAAAGCATACCCTCAGCAAACATCAGCCTTTGCTGAAAGCAGGATTTTGCCTGACTTCTGGAATTGTTCAACAAATTTAGTGGGTTTTAGGTAAAAAAATTTGGTACAGAGTTCTTCAAGAACCTTAAGGTGGTACTGACATATGGGCAGCATCTGATGAGGTTTGTTCCAGAAAATCTGAAGGATATTCACCTGGGAGGAGTGGCTAACACACCAGAAGACTGTGCTGCAGTTCAGCATGACCTAGACAGGCTGGAAGGTTGGGCAGGGAGAAACTTAATGAAATTTAACAAGGGCAAGTGTAGGGTACTGCATATGGGGAAGAACAACCCCATGTACCAGTATAGGTTTGGGACTGACCTGCTGTAGAGCAGCTCACAGGAAAAGGACCAGAAGGTACTGATGGACAGCAGGCTGGCCATGAGCCAGCAATGTGCCCTTGTGGCCAAGAAGGCCAATGGCATCCTGGGGTGCATTAAGAAGAGTGTGGCCAGTAGGTCGAGGGAGGTTCTCCTTTCACTCTACTCTGCCCTGGTGAGGCCACATCTGGAATATTGTGTTCAATTCTGAGCTGCCCAGTTCAAGAAAGACAAGGAATTACTGGAGAGAGTCCAGCATATAGCCACTGAAATGATGAGGGGACTGGAGCATCTCCCATATGAGGAAAGGATGAGAGAGCTGGGCCTGTTTAGCCTAGAGGAGACTGAGCAGGGATCTCATAAATGCTTATAAATATCCATGGGTGTCAGGAGGATGAGATCAGACTCTTCTAAGTTGTGCCCAGAGACAGGACAAGGGGCAAAGGTCACAAACTGGATCACAGAAGGTTCAACTTAAAGATAAGGAGAAACTTTTTCACTGTGAAGGTGACAAAGCACTGGAACAGGCTGCCCAGAGAGGTTGTGGGGTCTTCTTCTCTGGAGACATTAAAAACCCGCCTGGACATGTTCCTGTGTGATCTTCTCTAGGTGATCCTGCTCTAGAAGGGGGCCTGGACTAGATGATCTTCAGAGGTCCCTTCCAACCCCTACCATTCTTTGATTTTGTGATATTTTACAGTACTGCCTTTAGAAAATATGCTTGATACCTAAGACATCTCTCAGAAAAACAAAATACTCAGTGGAAATATGAATTAAACAACCATTTCTCTATTACTCTCCGAACATGACTAATTTCCAATTTTCTCTTTTCCTTTCACCTAAATGGTTTTCTTATCATCCTGAAACTGGAAGTTATAGCAGGATGACTTGCTAAGTTATCCTCAGTTATTAGGTAATGATGAAGCAGAGCTCTGTATTGAGGGGAAAACACTAATGAGTGAAACATTTGAGAAAAATCTGGGGATGGGAGGAAAGCCTGCATGATTACTTATGCTGGATGAAATATAACATTGGAGACAATCAGAA
>NW_010202931.1:0-9137 GCF_000695765.1 Mesitornis unicolor | reverse complement strand
GGAAAGAGGAAACTCACAAGGTATGGTTATAATCTGTCATGAGAGAGAGCACCGAGGTGCCTTCCTGTCCCTGCCCAGCCTCCCTCCCCCAGTTCCTCCCTCTACACTCTCCATATTCCGGGATCCAATTTCAGCATCCCAGGGCCATCAATCCCTGTCTCAGTGATGCTGTAGGAGTGCTGGTCTCCAGCTCTGTCCTTGCCAATCCTGACTTGCTCACTGGACTTCCCATGCTGACCTTGGACTTGACCCATTGTTCCCCTTTGTCTGAGGGACCTTTTATGAGCCTGGCCCTGGCCCTGGCCCTGCCGGCTCCTCCCTGGAACGAGAAAAATTACACCATGAAAGAGCAAGAAACCAGCCATACAGCCAGGGAACCAGGAGTTAGGCGCAAAAACAGAAGTGTGAAAGGAGAGAGAAAGAAGCAAGCAAGAAATCCATTTTCATCTTTATTTCCATAGTTTTACTGTACCGTTGCTGATACTGATTCAAGGTTGAGTGGCTTCACAGGCATTTCATCCATGATGACTTGTCTGTGATTTGTAATTGCTCTTCATAGAGGAAAGCTGAATCAAATAACTATTTTGCAAGCTAAAAATACTCCTTAAGTAAGATCACAGACACATAAAACAAGCTGGGAACTAAACTAATGGGAAAGAAGTCTGAGGAAGCAGACTGAGATTTGGGATTTCTGGACAAGTTTCTCTGACCAATGAAGAACCAAAGGAGGTTGAGAACAGGTGTGCTGAAAAATATATATACAATATTACTTCAGAGGACAGCAAAATCTGAAAAGTCTGAGCAGAATGAGACATTACTCTGCCTCCACATTTAGCAAAGCTTCATCACTAGAATATTCTGTTTAAAATAATTTACAATGTTTTTTTTCCTAAAACCATAAAAACTCATTACTGTTTCTCCCCCGACAAAGCTGCTTTGTCAAAAAAAGTGAAATATGAACATGGCCTAGACTGGGACTAATTTGCTTTCTTCTGTGAGACTGTGGTACCACAGAGCATTTAGTATAGTCAAGCACTTCATGTTGTCATCATCTAGCCCATTACCTTCTGCAGCTTTTCTTGAGCTGAAGTCATAGTATGAGTGGAGGCACCCATGCAGTTAGCATTGTTTTGGTTGTCTGTGAAACACAAGGATTGCTAATTGGTCCTGCTTGACTAGAGGAGATTTGTTACAGGTTTTTTGCATTCTCTGATAGACAGGACTGTATGCAGAGACAGATCTTCAATAGGAATCAGCATTCAGCTGTTCACCATGTAGAGACTGTTGGGCAACTAATATCACATTGAAAACAAGGATGCCCCGCACCTACCTTTGGAAATATGATGATCCAGGTATTTAGGTATGTCACTCACCATTGTCTTCTGAAATGCCAAATTAAACTAAACTAAACTATACTAATCCACACCTCAATTGCTTCCTTTTTCTGTTTCTTTTTGAAACTAAAGTTACTTCATTTGAAAGTCTGGTGTTTTTTCAATAGTGATTGATTCCCTCTTAAAAAGAGTAGGAAGATGTGGTAAGTTAAATAAATTATCAATACAAACTATTTTTCTCCAAATTCTGGCCCAGCTGATGATGGCACTGAAACTTGGCCAGCAGTTTTTCATATTTTCAGCAGAATTATGATGAAAGAGAAACCGAATCTTAACAGTCTTAGGCAAAACCTTTAGTCTGATTTAAATCTCTGCATAAAATATTACAGTATGAGGGGTTTTTGGCTTTTTTTTAATTCATCTGCAAATATTTCATAAATTATAGAATTATAGAATGGTTTGAGTTGGAAGAGACCTTAAAGTTCACCTAGTTCAACCCCCCTGCCATGGACATGAAAGATGGAAGTGAAAAACTTGCATGCTTAAAATTTAAAAAGACACCAAACAAATACAAATGGTTTTCAGTAAAGGTGAGTGTTTTTTTAGACTTCAAAAAGGAGAATCAAAGGGCAGATCTTCCACTCTTACAGACATTTCTGTGATTCACCTTCCATGAAGACAGACGTCTTCAGGGGATAATTAACTAACAAAAAGAAATGTCAGTATATATTGGATTTTACGAGAAAAGTGATTTCTGTTGAGCTGAAAAACATGTCCAGAGTCAACAGTAACAGTTCTTTGGCATCTAGTTTTGGGCTTTAAAATATATTGCCATCGCTTTGTATTTTTCATTATTTGGGAAAATTATTTCTTACATATCAACATTTATATTTCCTTACACGTAATTAGATAGTCTCTCTATAAAGAGTGGTAGATATTAATAAACATGCTAATGATGAATACACACATACATTCACATAAATGCTCTCCTGCTTTTTAAATGTTTCTGAATCTTAGTAATAGAGCAGGTTAAGTACCTCTGTGAAGTTTCTACACATGAAGTACAGCCTGAGATAACTTTTTTCTTTGGGTTTTGTTCATTCTTTCTATAGACCTTACATTTTCAGCAAATGCCATATGGACAAAACAGTTCCTGGTAAAATTTTGGACAACAATTAACATAAGCACAGCAGGAGATCCCAACTGTTGACCCCTAAAAGGTGGTTAATCAACAGCATATGGGTTTATTTATCCCAGCATGCCCTTTTAATTAACAGTTCTGGAAAGTGTACTTTTTAATGAACACTGTTATAATGTATTGAGAAAATTCTAAATAGTGTAAATGAAACTCCAGCTTGAAACAAAATAACATTACTTGTAAGGAAAAAAAAAATCTGTCATGTTTTAAACCCATGAGAAACATTGATAGTAACCTCAAACACTGCTAGAGTAACAATGTTTGTATCTGGAATCCGAACTGAATTTATAAGGAAATCTCTAAACTGCAGAAAGTTTGGATATAGTGTTTAAACTCATCTTTAACAAATAAATGTACATTGTAAAGTTCATGTTTAGAGTAAAAAATGTCAGTAGGACAGGGAGGAAGGTCTCAAATTCTGTGTTTTGGTTTGAGCCCACCCTCTGAACAATACCATGACATTTACTTTCAAGCTGATAGCAGAAGATACTTAATAATAGAGTAAGTTGAAAGGAGGAGAGGGTATAAAAATAAACAGTGATACCAAACTAGAAAAGAGAAGCAAACACAAACAAGTGCGCACAGAGCATATGACAAGTAAACACAAGAAAAGAAACAAACATTCAAAGTCTGTTTTTATAACGCATCTTTATTAATGTAATACAAATTATTTAAGATAAGCCTCAAGTGAACCAAAGCCTTAAGGTAAATCAGAATATGTAAGGTAAATTATTTAAGGTAAAAAGTAAATTCAGATTTTCAGTTGCTGTAAATCAAGATAAATACTTACAGAAAACTGATTTACATGGGTCTTGAAAAGATAATCAGGTCCTTCATACTGAAGAAATTCAGGCAACAAATGAAAGACCCTTTTTTGGTTTTCAATCAAGTGAAAAAGGAAAAAAAAAAGATAGTACTGCATCAGGTTATAAAACCTCCTGGTAAGCTTCCTGCAAATTATGTCCCAAAGATGAATGCATTGGGAATTCTTAAGGCATTCAAACAGCCCTAATTAAGAATCCATGCAAACTGAAATAACTACTGAATTCTTTGGAGTATATTCATGCTTCACCTCTCAGCAAAGAATTCTACCCTTGGTTAACAGCAAGTGCTACACCAGGACTGTTTTGTATATACTTATTCAGTAGCAGAATTTGGTCTGTCCTAGGAAGCAGAATCATGGAAGTATTTTACTCATTTACAGCATATTGTGCTAAATTAGGGGCATTTTTCCTCTTAGAAAAAAAAATTTCAATAACAGAGTCTCCTTAAGTGTCTCCTTAGTTGAGATCTTTGATTGTCTACAGCAAAATAGAAGATTGCCTTATAGAAGAATGCAGATTTTAAGTATAGTGGACATCAGGGCAATTCCAAAACGTAGCTATAACTACAACCTTCTAAAAATGTTTACCAAAGAATCTGTTAGTCAGCTGAGATTACACTACGTAAGGTTTCAAAACAAAACAAAAAAGGTTTCTGCTTTATCTTTGACTTACTTTTCCACATTAGAAATAAGAGAAAACACAATCAAAATTGTCAATCATTATCGATCCTGTATTCTGTGCTAATGAAGAATGAAAAAGCAATCACAATATAAGGAGTCCACTAGTAGTAAAGATTATGTTCTCAGAAGGAACCTATGTAGGAGATTGTTGTCCCTTCTCTGTTGAATGCCATACAAGGCCAGCTCAAAGCAGCAATTTTTTAGATTGCTAACCCTCACAGGCCTATAAAACTGTCAGGACAAGTAACCACACACAACAAAGGTTACCTTTTCATGTAGTTGAAATTTGCAGGAGACTTACTTTCAGTAAAGACTTGCTACAGAAGGATTTTCAGGATTAGACAGTAATAAATAAACATAAAGACTGTAACTTGAATCACAAAATGTTGTTTTTCTAAGATGGGTATAGGACTCCAAGCGTCTGACTGTCCTAATTTTGAAAAAATACTGTTGTGGAATGCCCATAAGGAATATGATTAAGCACTGAATATAATTTACAACTTCCGAGTAAACATGGATGTCTTCAGTTATGCAGACAGCACAACGAAAGCATTCTTGAATCTACATGAAGGAGGGAGGGAGGGAGGGAGGGAGGGAGGAAGGAAGGAAGGAAGGAAGGAAGGAAGGAAGGAAGGAAGGTGCATAATTTGAATCAGCTATCAACCTTCTGCACATTGAAGACTAATACTTGTAAAAAAGATTTTAAAAGTCATACATTATTCCAGAATGTTACCCTAAGTGAACAACTACTTTCATAAAACTGAAGACAATAAATAAATTGTAAAAAATACAGAAAAAATTAAATCCTTTGTGACAATTAAGCTAAGAGATTCATGCAGAGATTTTGATCTGATTTTCAGAAAAAAAGATCAATGATTGGGCAGATCTTCTCTCTTGGATTCTCTCTGTCATTGCTAGTGAAACATTTTATATTGTAAAGATCTTTTATTCCAATAGAATATATTTCTGGTTTTACTTTTTAAAGTACCTGTGAGTAATCAAAGCATACTTATTAAAGTAAAAGTATGCTCCATTAGGTGTATTTTAAAGATGTCAGCACTGAGGGTTTTTTTGTTGTTTGTTTTGTTTTGTTTTCTTTTGCTTTGCTTTGTTTTGTTTTGCTTTGCTTTGTTTTTTTTTTTAAATTAACAAATACATGCTTGAAATTACATCTAGCTAATACACAGGGACTGCTCTCTCAATAAGAGGCAACTTCAGTCTGCTTTCGCTCAGAACAAACTACCTGTTTGGTACCTTCTTCATCCTATAAGTGTATAAACTACACTACAGTTTAGCTTAGATCCTGCCTTTTCTTTTGGATCATTTCTAGGAAAAGCAGAAGCAGCTAAGAATTATTTTAGGTCTGGACACCACTTCTGATTTGTACAAAGTGCTTCTTCTTTATATGTGCACCCAGTCAGCCACATTAAGCAACCTGACATAAATTATTAAAAAGATTAATCCAGATCTAGTGCACCAAAAGTAAAAATTAACTTTGAGATACTTTCAGTCCAGTTACCTCAAGAAGGAGTTTGGTCTCAAGATTAAAAATGAAAACTTTAGAAATATATATTAAGCATCTCATTTCTGCAAGCACAATAGAGCACCAAAAAGCTAGATTCAATTTTTGGGACTGTTAAAGGATCCTTGTCCCTAGTCCTTCCTAACAGCGTGAACAACCAGTACAAAGGGATTCACACATTTCTGCTTAAAGTTTAACTCTGTTAGAAATAAAACTTCTGAATCCAACAAGTTACAGCAAAGAATATGACCATAGCATTACCAGTTAACTTTCGTGATTATGCAGTAAGATATGTGTAAATACTCCGTAGTATAATACTATATATTTTATAAATGGAATAATTTGTTACTGATACAGTATTTCTGTGGCTCCTTGTTTCTTAAATGTCTGTTGAGAGAAGGGGAGAAACAGCATTTCCTTTAAAATTACAGAGTCTGGGAGGTAGCCAAGTGAAAATTAGTGAGATTCCACTGTAACTAATTGAAGTCAGATATTGTTTTCATTAAACTCTCATCAACTTCACATTTTGTTTATTTTCAAGTGTAGGTTTCAAGTGTTGCAGATGTGTTGGTTAGGTCCCAGGGAGGCAATATCAACTGTTACACCTGGTTCATTTGCTATGTTATCAGGACACCCTTTCCTTCTCTAATGCTTGGGAGGGGTTTTTTGAGTACCTTATTATTCATCTCACTTTCTAGTGGTTAAAAATCAATGTATGGCTAAGTGTTCACATACTATGAATGAAAGTAGGCAAGGCTGCATGATTGTTAGTACCTCCTGTTCATTAAAATAAATAAATAAGTAATTGTACTAACGTAGACTCACAGTTGATGTTTTATTTTATTTTATTTTCTACATCTTTATGTTTTTACTATCTGACCAAGCTACATAATGCTAACAATGGGCATCCTAATATATTAAAAGAAGAATTGCAGTACACAAAGAAAAGATATGACTTTTGTTTTTCCAAAGACAAAGTGATTTATATTTGAGCAAATATTGAGCTGCCAAGTAAAAATTTCTCTTTCATTCCAGTATAATGATGATGAATATGTGATGATATAGTGCTAGGAAGATTTGTCTTATTTTCCATATTTGAACATTCATTGTCCTTGTCAGGAAAAATATTTGGGAAGGATTAATTTTATTATTATTTACTTTGGGTTATTCATCTTGTTCTAAACAAAGGAAAGAGGGAGCAATGTTTCAACATGGAATTGACGTAGCAGAAAGAATGTAAAGAAAGCAATTCTCCAGACTGCTGTGGACTGAGAAGTATGGTAAAGGAAGAGGAGATTAAAGAACCTCAGCTGCCTATGCAAAGGAATTTGTATAGAAGAAGGAAGAAACAAGCAGACTTTGATGGCTAAATAATTTCTTTCAGACAAAGGCAAATTAATAATAATCTATAATAATTTGAATTTTAATGAAACTAATTATTCTTAAGACTGTTTGGCAATGCTGAGGATTAGTTTACTTAGAATAGTAGAAACATAGAATGCTTTGGGTTCGAAGACACCTTTAGAGGTCATCTAGTCCAACCCCCCTGCAGTAAGCAGGGACATCCTTAACTACATCAGGGTACTCAGAGCCCCTTCCAACCTGACCCTGAATGTTTCCAGGTATGGGGACTCCACCACCTCTCTGGGGAACTTGTTCCAGTGTTTCACCACTCTCACTGTAAAAAAATTCTTCCTTATATCCAGTCTAAATTTACCCTCTCTTAGTTTAAAACGATTACTCCTCGTTCTGTCACAACAGTTCTTCCTTAAAAAGCCTGTTAACACTTCCTTGTTTAAAATGTGTATAATCAATTCATGTCACATTAAGGTAATGATTTTCCCATATCTGTCTTACATTTTGATACAGAGATCTTGCAGTAGTTTTCATTCTTGGAAGCAAGTCCTGAAAAATAAATGTGTAAGTACACAGCCTTCAGCCACTGAAAACTGATGTGGGTTCACTGAAATCAGTAGGAAATACCAGCCAAAACCTGGCCTGAATGTATGATCATTATGCTTTTAATTGCGTTAAAACGTTGTTTCTTGCTACTAACACATACTTGTATGAATCATACATGACAAGGACATTTTGTTGTTGGAGTCTGTCCACAGAAGGGCAAAGCAGCTGATGAAGCATCTGGAGCACAAGTCTTAAGTGGAGCAGATGAGGAAACTGGGATTGTTTAGCCTGGAGAAAGAGATGCTGAGGGGAGACCTTATCACTCTCCTGAAAGGAGGTTGTAGTGAGGTAGGTGTTGGTCTCTTCTCCCAAGGAACTAGTGGCAGGACAAGAGGAAATGCCCTCAAGTTCCGCCCGGGGAGGTTCACATTGGATATTAGGAAACACTTCCTTAATGAAAGAGTGGTCAAGCATTGGAACAAGCTGCCTGGGGAAGTGCTGGAGTCACCATCCCTGGGGGTGTTAAAAAAAAATGTAGATGTGACACTTCAGGACATGTTTTAGTGGACATGGTGGTGTTGAGTTGACAGCTGGACTTGATGATCCTAGAGGTCTCTTCCAACCTTAATGATTCTGTGATTCTATGGTTCTATGACTTCTAACTTAGCTGCACTACATACAACTCACAGCAAAACCAGAAAACTGTTTCACATCTCTGATTTTCTTGGTCAGACGTAAAAATAGTACCACACAGAGCAAAATATGTGATGTATAAACATATGACCCTTTTCATGAACTAATGGAGGACCATTCAAAACCAAGTTTGATTCTTTGCCTTGTCATTCTTATTGAATTTTTTTCTCCACAACACTCTTCCAAAAAAATTCAGGCTTGAGTCTATTCTGTACTAATTCATAGTCACTTTTTCTCTTAACAATGTCATTCTTTACAGAATGCTTTCCCCTGTTAGTGATTGCTTCTTGAATTTAACCACAGACCTTAACTTTTGTTTTTCTTTGTATTTTAGATTCACAGAATATAGGCTCTCCTTTTTCCTGGTCATCTGAATAATATTTCCCAAGACTATTCTAGTTACTTCTCTAGTGGGCTTTTTATAGCTGGGTGTCCAGAATTCCTCTATTTTCATGTTAATATTACAATGGCACTACTTCTTATTTTTAAAGAAATATTGCTGCTGGTAAACCTTAAGATCGTCTCTACCATTTTCACAGCCACATTAGACTAATGCCTAACTGTCTTTCATGGCTGAATAAAGTTTAAGGCTGCACTTTGTTTTTCCTCCCCCTCCATTATTCAGGTCAAATTCTTATCTTACAGCAGAAATCATTAACATGATCCCTGGCTGAATGATACTTTGCTTGATAACAAGAACATTTCATCGCATTTTGTCTTTTTAAGACATTTACACTATTCTCATATTGACAAGTTAGCCTACCTTTTTGATGGCAAAAAAAACCCCAAAAAACAGAACACCTGAACACAACTAGTCTTTGTGCTACAGTCAGAAATAAGAATATTAAATAGCATTTACCTCTATGGTAATGCTTAAGTAGTACCATTACTGAACGCCTTTTAATTCAATCATAATCCTTATATTAGCTTTTAATGTGCCCTACATTTCTTAGACTATTCACAGAATCACAGAATCACAGAATC
>NW_010202930.1:0-7037 GCF_000695765.1 Mesitornis unicolor | reverse complement strand
CTGGAGCTGCAGCAAGGCTTAAGCTTAAGTTAGAGCCGGGCTGGCTCAGCCCAGCCGGGCAGATCTGGGGCCGGGGCCATGCTGCCTGCACCTGGGGCCACACTGGTCAGGGCGGGTGCAAGGGAGAGAGAGAGGGTGTGCTGCACCTCCCTTAGATGCATTAATTCGCAGGGGCGCTGATTGACTTGGCTCTGGTCAGAGGCGGGTCTGACAGTGGAGCCAGGGGAGCTTTTCAGGTAGCTTCTTACAGGGATATCTCCATAGCCCTCCCCCACTACCAAAAACAAAACCCCTCACAGAAAAACCAAGACATATGCATACATCATACTGTCTATATATATATAACTTGAATTAAATATTTAAAGAAATTGCAGAAATTATGTCATTTTATGATAGCATTGATTTGTTATTTTACTTGACAATTATTTAAAACTGAATAATACCCCAAAATAATTACATTTTAAAATAATATGTCCATTAGTGGAAGAAGTATTCCAAAATAATTTTATTTTTCACTTGGTAACAATTAAATAACCAAGTCTGTATTCTTTATTGATGATTTCTACTATTAAACCAACTACATATAAGCAGTGCTGATTGCAATATAAATAATTATTCTCCTGGGTCCTACTTTTATTCATTCTCATTCTACACTTTAAAAACTCATTCATCAATTACTCTACAGTGGCACCAGAACTTAGCATGTGCATATTATCTTTCACTCATATTCCAGTGCAGTCTTCTGGAGAGGAAGAGAGAGACTGAGAGTGTGCATACCATGTGTGACTCCCCTGCCATACACACACGCACACATAGATCTGTGCATACATTCATAGCACATTGCATGTAATTGCCGAGAAGCCCTTGACAGAGGGTAGATATAATAGTTTTCTCTCCCCAGAATCTCTTGTAATGTTTGAAGTCTTAAACCAAACCAATCTTGTAAATAGCTAGATGAGCATCAGTGCCAGGAGTTTTTTGATATGCAGCATGAATGAAATGCTGCATAATATAAAATTATGGTACTATTAATCCTATAACACTAGTGATTCCCACCTCCCTCCGCTATTGATAACAACACCATTGTCTCTGGCTTTAAACTTCTTCAGTATGCAGAGTGTCACTATGATGGGTGGTAACTTGGTTGGATGCACTTTCTACATTTCTGGCAAATGAGTATAATTATTTTCAGAGCTTCAGGCAACTCATGCATGTTTTATCCTCCATCTGGACCTGCATGCTACACAATAGTGATAAAAGATTATTTCCCCTCTTGGATGTTCATAGGCCATCATCAACATCATCCTGATGAAATGGTCATGTATCCCCTAGCACTTCTATATCTGCCACAGCTTGACAACAAAATTATTTCCCTATAGACTAAAACACTTCAAATATTCAAGCCCTCTTTGCATATATTTGTATTTTGAAGCATTCAGCATTAACATAATGTGGTTATTTATAAACTGACAAATTAACTATGTAGAAATCTGAACAGGGCCTTATGATGTTTGCAAAGCAGCAGAAAAGAAAGAAAAAGCTTTTTGTACTCTATAATAATAATCCTTTTAAGTGTCTGAGGCAGGTTTTAGTCTCCTGTTGTTAGTGCTTTTCACTCCTGGGCTTGGTTACTGTATGCTGAAGCTGAGATGCTTTGAATCAAACTATTTTCATGATTGCAGCTCACAACAAACTGTACTATCATTGCTTGAGCAAAAAAGGGGAAATATGAAGTTCCATCACTGACCATTTAAAAGGGAAAAAGATGATAGCAAAAAGGCTAAAATAGAAGTTACCAAAATTAAACATTCACATCTGTGATAGAAAATAAAGTTCGTCCAAGCAAGAAGAATCAATATTTGCAAAGCTGATATTGCTCACAAGAAAGAGGAGAAGAAAAGGAAGTTCAGCTTCCTTTGTTTCTTTGTTATAAAATCATTTTAATTATTAAAATCCATCACTGCGATTGCCTTCCTTAGTAAGCACAGGCTGTCCTTACAGGCTCACCATTGATCCCTAAATGGCTAGACATTGAGATTCTTATCACCTGTATCAACCAAGGAGAAGGACACCCTTCTCACTTTAACTGCAGGAGCCTGATTCTGTCCCCCAAATAAATTAAGGACTAATTTTGCTGGAACCTGGGCGAGGACTCAATGTCCTCTGCTTCCCCTGTCCATCTGACACGGACACGTCTGATGGGCAGCCTCATGTCTGATGGGCAGCCTCATCCAACATGGGTGAAGTGGAGTGCCTGGGGTGATGCACCCCCTCGGGGCAGCCCTGAGTCTAGTTGCACTGCCTGCATTCTACATCTACATACAGGGACCACTGACATAAATGCTCCTCATTGGGGCTGTGCCAGGGTCACCATGGCAACAGTATAATAGATTTGCCCTTATTCAATCCCAGAGGCCACATTGAAGCATGATGAAAAATTTGCTGAAGCCTGAATTCCTTTCAAGTCATGGCTTGCGTCAGGAAACAAGTCAATGCACAAACACCAGTAAACACAGGTATGGAAAGAAACCTTTACTTTCCCATGCTGCGAGCTTGCGGAGACATTCAAAAGCTGAGAATCCTCTGGACCCCATTTCTGTCTCATTTTCTGGTTACTAATTCATTCTTCAGATGGAGGTGGTAATGGGACATGGGCAGCCATGGCAGGCAGAGGGCAGCCTGGCAGCCTGGCAGCCTCAAGGTGACTGTGCTCTCCCAGCCCCTAAAACCACCATTACCCACAGGAAAGCAAGCCCCATTGACTCGCGGAAAGAAGACTCGACAACCTGTAAGGTTGTAAAGTAGGTATGTTTATTCCATGCGCAGGCGCACGGGGATTTTCTCCTCCACAAACGTGCGCACCTAAAACAGCAATTTCCCTTGATTTTATACAGTAACAAATTGCCTATTTATTAAGCGCCTATACATATTCATAAACTTTCCCCGAAAAGGCAGTCCTTTTCCAAGAAGTCCTTTGCATGTGCTCCACCTTCTTCTCCTCCCAGTCGCGCCTGCACAGTGCCTCCTGGTGGTCGTGGGCCAGGGTCTCAGGGGTGAAATAAGTAGTCTTCATCGTGCTGAACTCCCATAACCTTCTTTTGGCACATGCTCCTAGAACTTCTCCAAGTCACAGAGTTGTTTTTATCTGGTTTTTAGGCCGCTTCAGTTTCTATTTCTCTATACTTCATTTCCCTTATTCAATACCCTACTGTTAGTTAGTTACATGCCTGCTAACCTCAGTTTTCCATTAATTTCTATAAGCTATTCAATTCCTTGGTTACGTGATTGCTAGGTTTTACCTAGACCCTAGCCCTAAACTACAAGCCCCCTTTTCACCATCCCCAGAGCATGAAACATCCCCTGCAGGGCCAGGACCAGTCCGGCATCACCTTTGGTGCTGCAAATCATGGGCAAGCACAGCTTGGAAATGAAACCATCCCCTCTGCAAAGTTTATCTTAGTCATTAACTAAGGCACAATGAGTTTAACGGTTTGCTTGCATGTGGTAATGAGAATGAAACATCCTGCAGTCCTAAGGTCTGCGAGCCTCAGCCAGGCATGGGGCTTCTCTGCATTACTAGTACAGCTGCTCTCCCTGTCACATCAAGAATAAATCTTTTATTTCAAAATCTCATGCTAATATAGTAGGTAACACTTCCACAGGCTTGGTCCTGATTTTTCCCCCTGCAATTGCTCCAGAGTCAAGGAAGCCATCTCTGTGTTGATGGAGGCCAGCCAGCCCTGACTTGGAGCTGTGGAGACAAGGAGGCATCCCTAGAGAAGAGTGGATGCTGTTATTGCTGAGACCCAAACACACATGTAAGAAATTTTCCAGTCCTACAACTAGACCTCGCTTACTCATCTTACTTGGCATTTTTCCAGACAGGGGTCCCAGGCACCTTCTGCATCTGCCCCTCACTCATGGGATGCACCCCAACAGAAACCTGCCCTGGAGGAAGGCTAAAGGTTAGCACAGTGACAGAGCATTCAATACTGGTACATCATGCTGCATCCTCTGTAAACTAACAAATGCCCTGAACATGGTCTCACAGCCCTTCTTGGATGTTTTCTGTTGGGACTGGACTGCTTGATGAGGCATTTTCTGGCACACTGAGTGACCAGACTGTCCACGTTGACACAGAATTCACAGAAGAGCTGGCAAGGGACAACCAGCACTTGGACTTTTTCCATGACTAACTGGTTTTTTCTTATTTTGCTCAGCTCCTGGCATGCACAGCTGCCATTTGCAGAGTGAAGACCCTCTGGCAAAGGCCTTGTGGTGTCCAGGTCATGGGTTGCACCTGCTCTGCCAGCCTGCATGTCATGCACCCCTCTGCTGGGGCGTGCTGGCCATCATGCAGTAGCCCATCCTGGTCCTCACCCTGGCCCTTCTTGCTCCCCTTTGCCAAGGACCAGTGCTCCTCCTCACTGATGGCTTCCTGGAAAGATTCATGGGGTGTGGAGAGAGACAGCGAGAGCTTCTGCAATGCAGATTATTAATTTTAAATAAGTTTTTATTTCTTTGGCTGGTAAGATGGTTTATTTTCTCTTTTACTGGTTGCTTGTCTTCCCTAGCTTGTAGGCTGAATTTAGCACTTAATTTACACTTCAATACCAGCCTAATATTAATGCAGGCGGTGATGTAAGAATGTGAAAAAAATAAAACCAATCTTTATGTTCCATGAACCCACTGGTGACGGATTAAATACAACATATTTTTTCTTTATATATTATGGAAATAGTTCTTGCATGTCTGAAGACATACAGTATTATCTAAAGCACCCTATTCAGACATGCAAGCTAAGTTGCCTCTGCTGTATTCTGAGTAAACAGCATTGGGCTAGTAGTGTTTTGTGTAAATGAGGCACATGTTAGATCGAGTGCATTCAGGTCGGTTTATCCAGTTATGATTTTTCTTTGCAAGAGCCTTTCAGTCTCCAGTTTCCCTGTACAAATGTTCCTTGCACTGGGTATCTGGGACATGAAGGAAGGCCTAAAGAAGTTCAAGATTTTACAGTTCAGCTGAATACTGAGAAAAATGGATACCAAGGTCAGGTTAGGAATAAAGAAATTGATTCCAAGGGTAGTGGCACAATGGAAAAGATCTAGGTTCCAGCAAAACATTTTCTTTATTATTGTTCTGCTATTGTTCTGGAGCCCTCAATACAAGAAGGACATGGAACTGTTGAAGCAGGTCCAGAGGGGGGTCACAAAAATGAGGAGCACCTCTCCTATGAGGACAGGCTGAGAGAGTTGGGATTGTTCAGCCTGGAGAAGAGAAGGCTGCGAGGAGACCTTATTGTGGCCTTCCAGTACCTGAAGGGGGTTACAAGAAAGCTGGGGAGGGACTGTTTACAAGGGTATGGAGCGATAGGACAAGGGGCAATGGTTTTAAACTAGAGGAGGGTAGATTTAGATTAGACATTAGGAAGAGGCTTTTCAATATGAGGGTGGTGAAACACTGGAACAGGTTGCCCAGTGAGGTGGTGGAGGCCCCATCCCTGGAGACATTCAAGGTGAGGCTTGATGGGGCTCTGAGCAACCTGATCTAGTTAAAGATGTCCCTGCTTACTGCAGGGAGGTTGGACTAGATGACCTTTAAAGGTTCCTTCCAACCCAACACATTCTATGATTCTTGTAAGGATTGTCCAGCCCATAGTTTAAACAGGTTTTGGTAATGTCTAGTGCACCAGGCAACTCATGGGGGGGGGAAAGGGGGAGAGGAGGTTGCAAGAGTGACTCAGCCTTGGATTGCTTTGAGGCCCTATGTCTGCAGAGATGACCCACAGAGAGCTGCATAGATTGCTCAGCCCTGAGTTGTCCAGTAAGCCCAAGACTAAACAGGGCAGTGCTGCATCATTCAAAGAAACAAAACCTGAGTTGAGCCTTGAAATACTCCAACAAATAATATGCCCTGAGTCCAAATCAAACCACCATGCAGTTGCCTAAAAGTAAGATAAAGGTAAGCTGGAGGGTTTCAGTCTGGTTTCAATGGACCCAGACAATATAAAGGTATGCAAAGGATATAGCATACAGGAGTGAATCTCACCCATGAATAAGTAAAGATAAGGGGAAACACTGCTGAAGACAAACACCGAAGGTGGTCTAATTCACTCAGGCACACTGCTGCCTGCTGTCATGTACATCAGGGAATAAAAACCCTAAGATTCATGCTGGAAATTGGGAGTTACTTCTCCAACCATGCAACAGCACGTGACGAGAACCTTCCCCCTTGGTTGGGATGCCGGTCAAGGTAACTTACACAAGCGCCCTTACCTGGAGGGGTAAGTGAATATTTGGCAGGCTTTAAGTTTGTAGTTGCAGCTGATTGACTAACACACATGTAGTATTTTGAGTTGTTTGTGAGCTGTGATAGTGTGTTCCATGAATCGCCCGTGAGTTATAATAGCAAATTTTGTGAGTAGCCTGCAAGTTGTTGTAAATTGCCTACGGGCAGTAATAGTGAGTCTTGTGAATGGCCTACGGGCTGTTGTGAATTGCCTGTGGGCTGTAATAGTGCATTTTGTGACTGCTGCAGTTGCAATAGTGCTTTTCATGAATCTCTTGTGGTTGTAATAGTGTAGTCTTGCTTTTAAAACTGCAATAGCGCATTCTCCATTGTATCCATAAACCTGCAATAGTGACGCATTGGATCTGCACGTGTTGTTCAAATAAATTGTTACTTTGAACCAGAGAGTTGCGGTCAGCAGCTCAATGTCCAAATGGAGACCAGTGACGAGTGGAGTTCCTCAGAGATCGGTACTGGGACCAGTACTGTTTAACATCTTTGTCTGAGACATGGACAGTGGGATCAAGTGTTTCAAACTGGAAGAGGGTAGATTTAGACTAGATATTGGGAAGAAATTCTTTACTCTGATGGTGGTGAGAGATAAGAATAAAGATCAATAGTTTCTCTCTGAAACCAGTTTGATTCATACAAGTACTCCATAAAGAGGGCTGTATTGGGTTTTCTGTGAGGGAATTTTGGTTGTGTCTTCAGTAATGGGGGAAGCTACCTGAAAAGCTCCCCCTTTTCCT
>NW_010202929.1:0-20205 GCF_000695765.1 Mesitornis unicolor | reverse complement strand
GCTGTGGCAATCGCCTCTCTCCCCCGAGCTACCACCCAGCTGCAGTAATCACCGGTCCTGCTGCTGTATTTGGTATTTCCAAATGTATTTGGAAAGAATTTGGTTTTGCAGTGTACTGAAAAAGAATATCTAAAGTTTCTTGCTGTGTTTATCTACTTTTCTTTCCAAGTTGGAAGTAGGGCAGTGAACAGGTTCTGGAGTTCCTGGAAACACTTGAAGCTCTGACTATTGAGCAGCTCTCTCTGCAACTGACTGGTTTTATCAGATGTCCATTGAGATGTTTAATGAACTCAGAGCTTACTGACTGTCTTTTAACTACCTCTGTTGTGAATTAATAAAATTCATGCCAAAAAGTTGTTCTCAGTGCTAGTGATTAAGTCGTAGTCTCAAAATAGTTGGTTTTTTTTTTTCTCGCTTATTTGTGTCCTGAATTTTACTTTGTCATTTACATTGAAACATTACCCTTCCAAGTGAGGTGAATTTCTTGTATGGTATCTTTCTATAAAGATCCACATGGCTTGCTCTCTTCCTCTTCTTTATTTTATTGTGTAACAAGCAAACTGTGTCACAACTGTTAAACTATTTTCCTTGGAAGTGTTTTTCATGCTTTTTCTGTTGCCTGTTTCATACACAACTGAAGTGATTTACTATACAATATTTTTTTATTATTTCTCCTGACTTTACACGTTTAGCTGTTTGCATCTTATCCCTTTTAACTCATCTATATAAACAGTGAATTCTGTTTTACTGCTTCATGTGGCTGATAGCATGCTATTTGTGCACTTTTATCTCTGTGTTGTGTAATTAGTAGTCATACCTTATTTATCGTGTGCCAGTGACAGCAAGTATTTTTGGTTTTCTTTGGATGTTTTGCATCCCTAGGTTTTCCCCTCCCAAGTGTTACCTTTATTTCCAATATTAATAATCCATTTATTCATTTTCTGTGTATCTTGAGTTTGATCCCATTAAATTTCCATTCTTCAGAATTATTTTCTTACTGGGTTACCTAGTCATCAGTTGTTTGATTAGATCCTGATTTTGTTCACAAAACATCACTGTCTATATGGATTTTTAATTTTTAACTGTATTTTAGCTATGTTTTGTTATAAAAGAGTAGGTGATTTAAGAGTTATTTGTAACCTACCTGGATTCTTCTAGCTCCTGACATAGAGAAATAGCCACTACTGTCTGTGTGATGCACAGAGGAGAAGTTGAAATTTTACTCTTGGAGAACTTAGATGGGTGGCCCTTATTCCAAATCTTCTCATTGCTTACATTTCTGTATGTAGACGACCTGTTACACTGCGGGAGTTTTGAGGCATTTCTGCAGTCTTTTTTCTATTACTTTAATGTAGATTAAAGGAAGTAGCTCTGTAGGACTTGCACACTATTGTACTGGAATGAATGTGTAATGCTAATTTAAGTGAGATCTCTCTCCTATCCAGTAAAAAGGGACCATAAGATACCTGTTTCTGGTTAGTAAAAACAAGGTGGAGAGGTGTGTCACACTTTCCTTCCATGCATCTCTTTATGGTGTCTCTGTGCCTGTGGAGACTACAGGCAGCAGTGAACAGCAGTTATGGGAAGGGTGTTGCAGCCCTCTGAACTCCTTGAGCAAAGTTTCTCCATGTAACTCCCAGCTGCAGCTTTGTTCATCTTCCTGTACTGGCCAATACTCTGCCTCAAGCTCTGAGGAAGCCCAGGCATGCATCACTGCTGCTCTCCCATGCATCCTGACCAGAGTACCCCTCATGAGAGACTAGGAGTTTTATTAAAATGCTCGCTAATGGTGTGTTTTGTTGTTTGTTTTTTTTTCCTTCAGTGATCTGAAGAAGAAATACAACATAACAGCAATTCCTAAACTAGTGATTGTGAAACAAACTGGAGAAGTCATTACAGACAAGGGAAGAAAACAGATTAGGGACAAAGGGCTATCCTGTTTTCGGAACTGGCTTGAGGGTGCTGATATCTTTCAGAACTTTTCTAGCTAAAAAGTTGGCAGACGGAAACAAGAAAAGGCACCATGGAAAACTTTGTAGAGCTCTGAAATGATTGTTGCCTTGTTCAGAACAAGAGGGGTAGGGCTTATTTATATTTGCTTGTAAACCAATTTTGCTTTCAACTTGAAGATTAGCTAGTCCAGTAAATGATAAAATGCAAGTGATTTTTTTTGTATTGTTCTTTCTACTATATTCAGTATGAACCAGAGCATTCCTGATAATAGTGAACTTCAGAAGGATAGGCTATTTTAGACATAAAAATGGAGGACTGTGAAATCTATGCAAAATCTGTACAGTAAAAATGCACAAACCTATTTTTCTTGATGTATTTTTTCTGGTGATTAGCACATACAATTTCCTTTTCTTAATAAAATATATGCTTTAATAAATAACTGTTTATGAAGTATATATGTCTATGTGTCTTCCTTACCTGTTTTAACAAGATAATCCGAAAATGTCATGATTTTTAAATAGGACATACGTTTTTTTTGTCAGTACTGAAAAAATACTTTGTTTTCATTTTATTTTGTGTGGGATTTATTTAAGTTCTGCTGAGTTTTCCTTACCTTTAGAATTTCAAACTTTGCACTGTAAGCTAAATTGTTACATCTCAAGTTAATGTCAGGTCAAGTCTAAGAAGAAAGCATTTTCCATCTCTGACTTTTGCCAAATGTGTAGAAGCAAACAAAAAATTCTACCAGCTCTCTATGATGAATGCTGATGTTTCAGCTAAAGTACAGCATGGTTTGCTTGTATTCTCTGCCAGCTGTTGTGTTCTGATTTGACAGCCAGTCTTCATGACTGGAGTCCCAGGACAAACATTCATGCAATTGGTGAGCTAAAGAAACACTTCCTATGCAAAACAAGAGATTGTTGATCAGAATTAAAGACTTTAATTATTTTTAGTTCAGTTACAAGCACTTGTGTTACTCGTCAAGTCCAGATCACTCAATTATTACAAGTCATTCCCAATAAAGATACAGTTAAAACTGATACACATTAACTTTTCAGTTCTCTTGCTAAGTTCACCCTTTTGTTCTAATGGTAATGGTGTTTTCCTGAAGCTTATGACTTGCTTGCAACTGAACTTTATGCTGCTGATCACAACTCTTTGGGCTGGCTGTTCCAGTTGTGTGAGCTATCCCACCTTATCTTTGCAGTCCCAAGAAGGTCACAGCCCTGAGTCCTGCTGCCTGTCCAGTATGCTGTGTGCATCAGTGTAGATGCATTTCAGTGGGGTGCCCAAGAGTGGTGATTCCCTGGAACAGCAGAACGTGGCTGTTCTGAAGGCACTACTTTACATCCCTTGAAGATCCCTTGATTCCACTTCAGTCTTGTTTTGTTGCTTGCTGTGTCCCTTCTGAAGCCATTGGCTTACTCACTCCATCCACAACTTTATCACTTGTTTGTTGAGGAACTTGAGAACTCAGCAAAGAAGGCCTGAAATTGGCATGTGTGTTTAATTTTGTCATTTAATAATGTAACAGTGTTATTTTCTTGTAATGGAGGAAAAAAATTATTTTTTCCCTGAAGAGTGAGGGGAGGAGGGAATACATGTAAAAGAAGCCATCTATTACTCAATACATCAAAAAGAAGTACTCCAGAGAAACTAAATTTAAAATGAAAAATATTATATTTAGGAAATGTTCAGCAGAGTTGTGAGTCAGAGCATCTTATAGCTGTTCTTAAAATGACATGTGGGGATACTGCAGACGATTTCTAACTTTTGCCATCTAACCATATAAATAATGCTTATGTTCTTTTCTAATGAATACTAAGCTGTCTAGTGAATTTCTGTGCAAGTGATGTGTGGGCACTGACTGCTGTTCTGGGACCAGCTAAAGGCAGCTGTATTTCAAACATAAGAAAATAATAATAAAAGTGTTTTCTAAAAGTTTTTACAAATAATGTTGTGTGAATGTGGAATAAATTATATATCAAAAGCATCCATTGTGACCATTACCAGGTATCAGGCATCGCTTAAGTCAAATTAGCTTGGTTCATTGTTTGTCTATATGTATGCATATGGAAGAAGACTGAATTTGAGTTAGGTCCTTTGGATAATTGACACACTGATTTAATAACATAAATTGAAATGCAGCTAGGATAATTCATAATGATGAAGCAAAAGTACAGAGTATACAAAATACCTGGTTTTTCTTCAGTCAAGGACTGTTGTTTCTGTACGTCAGTGTTTGGAAGCTCAGAAAGCTTGTTTTCCTTGTCAGTACTAAAGTGTGTGTTTGATAGACTAAGTACAGGGTAGCAGAAAATATTTGCATATTAGCAGCACCTTGTGAAATTAGAGGAGCAGTTCTCAGTGGGACAGCTGTAAGGCTTGTTATTCCTTTGAATGTGTGTCCATTGTGAATGAAACTTACCAGTGTACTAATATTTGAATTTACAGAATTGTCCTGTTAACTCTGTAGTCACAGTTACATTGAATATTAGTGAATCATAGAACAGTTTACATTGGAAGATTGGTTAAAATATCAAAATCAACATCGCACACTACTAAAAAGTAGATACAAAATTATATTGTCTGTGGAGCATTGCCTATGCAGTTACAGACCCTCAAAGCAGAGAATTTGAAACAGTTGAAATTAAGGGATTTGCGGCCAACTTAAGTTTGTCTTCATCTTGCTGCAATGGCCACTGGAATTTAAGCATGTGCTTGAGTAGTTTGCAGGAAAGGGGTCTAAACCAAAACTAACTTTAAAAAAAAAGTTACTATGTACTCTTGCTTGAGCGCTGCTTGGCAGCTGCTGCTGCTGATCAGCTTACAGAAGAACACTAACGAGGCAGAACAGCTGAGCTGGTCTAACATCTATATTGAGCACATTGACATCTGCAATTTTTGCTTGAAACATGAAGAAAACAATCCATTTTTGAAACATATGAAAACAGACAACGAAAAATAGGTCGTCCGTAACAGCAACGAACGAAAAAGTTCATGCCGCAAGTGTGGTGAACCTGCTCAGAGCACTTCAAAAGCAGATATTCACCAAATATGCTGTCAGTCTGGTGGGAGTTCAAAGGTATTCTGTATTTTGCATTGCTTCCAAGCAACTAAACCATTAATTTGGACATGTATTGTCATCAACTGAATAAATTAAGTGATGTCATCAAACAGAAGCACCCCAAATTGGTGAATCACAAAGGTGGTGTGTTTCACCATGAGAACTCTAGACCACATACAAGTTTGGTCACTCATCAGAAATTGTTGCAGCTTGGATGGAATGTGTTACCACATTTGCCAGACCTGGCACCATCTGACAACCATTTGTTTCATTCTTTACAAAATGCCTCGAATGGTAAAACCTTCACTGCTGATGAGTATATAAAATCATTATTGGAACTGGTTTTTGCAAAAAAAACCACAACAAAACAAAAAACAAATGTTTTGAGAGTGGAATCATGAAGTTGCCTGAAAGATGGCAAAATGTAATTGAACAAAATGGATGCTATATTGTTTAGTAAAGTTTTTGTTTCCCGTGAAAAATTCATCTTTCATTTACCCAGTAAAAAATGCTATTACTTTTTGGCCAACTCAGTAGTAATAGAGGACCAAAGAGAAAATGCCAAGGTCATCTTTTCTGTGCATTATGGAGTAAAAAGCAGTTCATCAGTCTAGTTACAGCATTTCAGGTCATTTTCAATTGTGCTAAAATTGGATATTTAGCTGGTAATGCAATAGTAATTGTCATTGGATCTAGCCACTAGAAGCTTGATGCGCTTAAAAAAAAAAAGTGTCAGGGAGCAAAGAAACCATTACATTACAAAGGGTATGCTAGTCTTACATTAATTTGACAGAAAGTTGCATTTCTCTTTCAGACTTTATCAAGGACAAGGTTCACATGTTTTGACATAGTAGGAAAGGTTTGGGTTTGTTTCATTCTAAGTGATGATTCTTTGCCTTGGGCTCCTACTTTTACCTGTGTGGTCTGCATGCAAGTTTTTGCCTAACAGAAGGAATTCCTGTGGTTGACAGTCACTTTTTTATCCAAATGATTTCTGAAATACTACATAGCTCTGTCCACTGAGAACCTCTTCTCATACCCCTAAAATTAGGTTTTTGGAATCAAAAGTGAATGTCTTTGACATACGTCAAGTCAGATATATTTGGTGCTTGAGGCAATGTCATATTTGCAATTCATCACTTGCATAGAACATAGATTGAGGCTGCCTTTACTACTCAGCACAGTTACATAATATACATTAAACAGTGTAGAACAGGTTAGTTACATATACATTCTGCATAGTTCAGTAAGACACAGAATGCATTAACAGCACCAAAGACAAAGCCAGTAGAATATTTTATGTTCTCTTCCTTCTAGCTTGTATGAGGCTGCCTCACGCAAAGTTAATACAGCATCCCCTAAAAAGATGGTGTCCAAAGAACATATTAAAATATATGTGTGTAAATGTATTTTTTTAATCTGTGCTTACTTTTACATATTATTGCAATTGTTTTGATGACTTGTAATAAAACAAATTTTCAGTTTTAGCCTTTGGGTCTGTTACCTAGAAGATTTCTTCAGGAGCTCTGGGAGAAAACTGCAAGTCTTATGTCAGAATGCAATGGGATCATGATAAATACCTATGCAGAAAATAGTTATGGTTATCTGAAAACTCCTAAATTTTCTCTGAGAATAAAAAAATGAAAATCAGCAAAGTTTTCATCGAAGCTAAACTGTATGATTTTGAGATTTGGGCTGAAGAATAAAAATATAAAACAGGTACTTGGGAATTTCTTCAAGTGCTGTAATGATTTCTCGAATATGCTTTTTTAATATAAACTTTCACTTTCCATCTCAAGTGGGAGTACATACAGAACGAAATATCAGTAGCTTTTTTGCAGTCAGAGGAAAGAGCAGACTGCAAACAAGTGTTCTTCAGAAAACAACGGACAACTAATACATGCATAACAGCTTTTTTCCTTTTCATACCATTTCTACCCTGTGCACAACCAGATTTTGCTTTTCGTATAGCTGAGTTTTTTGTTAAGACCAGACACTTTGATATGAGTCAGCTCTAGCTGCTATGTGTTCTCTCTGTAGGCAATATTAATAAATGGACAATGTTAATTTTTATTCTTTATGAAGATGGACATACTGAGAGCAAATGCAAATGGGGGTGGATTTAAGTCTTCTACCCCCTCAATTTCATTTAAATTTCCCTAGATCAAGTTCAATCTAATTCATGACTCTCTGATGCAAAGAAATGCTGTCAATGTCAACTGCAGAAGTTGCTATGCAAAGCGCTGTTTTTATCAAAAATCCTGAAGTTAAGCACAGTTGTACAGTCCCCAAGAAATACTTCAAGTACAAGTTGAAATAATTTATCACAGGATTGTTCTCAGACTCCTGTCTGAGTAGGAACTGAGATGTGAGCCCTGACGATTCAAATAGACAAGCGAAACTGCAGGCAGGTCATGAATGGATGCAAGTACTGTCCTGGAAATGTCTGTACTATGCTGATCCAGTAACTGGCCCTCCTTATATTTGTAGTATGTTGATGAAAGAATAGATCCTGGAATGATAACATTTTACATAGTCAGTAGCTAAACCTCCCCAACCCTTCTCATGATAGTGACTTTAAATGTATGCACAGGGCATCAAAGAAAACATTTTTCAGAGGTGAATGTTTTTTCTGAGTATAACATACGGGCACAGTTCCCGTGCAAACATACAATTTGCCAGTATTACTATGCTTGGATCAAAATTGCTTTTAAAAAAATTATTTTACTGTAGTAGGTGGGGCTTTGTCCTGGAATGTGGCTGTTCAGTGTGATTCTGTGTTCTGGTAGTAGTTCCAGTTTGGTTTTGAAATGCATCCAGGTTTCTAGCAAGACTGTTTGAGCCTCAAACTTTCCTTAACAGATAGCCTACTAGCTTAAATATAGAAGAGGATATTTTCAGTCAGGTTTAATTTTGGCAGCCATCTACTGGTTGTGTTTACCTCTTAGTCTGAGATTAAAAGCAGTATTCTGAGTCTATAATGGTGCCTTGGGGCTCCTAATCTCTATTTCATTGTGCAAGTAACTCAGTCTTTCTGCTCCTAGTTTCTCCTGGTGTAACATATAGTAACACAATGAATGCTGGCTGTGAAGACTGAGATGTTTAAAGGGTGCTTTGGAGCTCCAGGTAAGCTGATGAAATGCCAATGCATACACATTTTGTGATCCAGTACAGTCTCTATACATTGGAGGTGTGCAGCTGTATCTTGTCCACATCACTAAAGCAGAATTCCATCATCTAAGTCTAGGTATCTTCTTTCTACAGCTTCCTAAAGTAGCTATCAGAGGTAGCTGTCTGTGGCAAAAAGAGCAGTCTAGAAATGCGGACACTGAGAATGGGTTGAGATCTTGATTTTAACCTGGTGTCCCAGCCCTGACTTGCTTATCAGCACTGAAACACACATATTCTGCTCCCTGCTTGCATATTCAGCACTGCAGCTTGTCTGTGTTTATGAAAAGTACTGCTTTAACTAATATCCTTAATTAACACCTATCACCAGCATAGTATTTGCGTTAACAGTATGCAAATTTAGATTTTTAATTGACACATCATCACACTCCTTCAAGAGAATAGATGGTTCTTTTCTAAGTTGTATCTGTTTTGAAAGTTAAAAAATGACACAAGAATTTGGGTATGCAATGGATTTTACTGTGTGTGGTGCAGAAGGAAGGAGATCAGGTGCAGAGACCAAGACAGAAGTAACCCACATGTGAAACGAAGAAAAGTAGAACTGAACTACTTGATGTAGAAATAGCTGTAACTGCAATGAAAGAAGCTTACAGAGAAAGTTGTTGGGACTCCAGGTTGAAAAATGTGTGGGACTGTGACAGTAAAATCCTATAGTGTAATCCTATCTTCAAGATAGTGGGACTTTCTTTAAAAATGAAGAAGACTGGCCAAAAAAACCCCACAAGCCTTCCAATTAGATGATGTTAAATTACAAAAACTCAAACCTTTGGCTTTCTGCTTAAGTTGAGAGAATAACCACCAGTTTTGTCTGAATTTCCTCGCAAATGTCCAAAACCAAGCAACTTTCTGGCACATCTGTGGAAGTAGGCCTTGCCATTCCTAAAACTGGGTTAAGGACACTGCAGCATCACAGGTAAGAGATGAAGGTGCTGGTCAGAGGTATGTGGAGGTCACAAGGCTGCAGTTTCAAGTTATCAGGGAAGAAATGGGTGCATCTACTGGAACAGTTCCCTTCTGTGCAGATGCTGTCCTGCCACATCAAGCCCCTTTGCAGAGCAGTTTATATCGGCTGTGAATATATATAAACCCTAGTACTGTTGTGTTGTCAGAGTTTATATTGACAGGGGGCCGAATATCTGTCTCTCTGCGTTCTCTCCTATAGCTGTAAAAATAACCTACCTGACCTGAATCTGCAATGTTGACTGCATGTTTACTCCACAACAGGTATTTAGTTTAGCAAAGCACAAAAGCATAATAGCTCAGACTACTTCTTAGCAATTTATGTTCTGTTGTAGCTCAAGCCTGGGAATTTCTGACTGGCTGAACTTGACTCTGTGAATCCAAGCGGAAAGCTCCTTGCTCACAAATCAAGCCACAGTTTATAATCTGCTTACCAGATCTGTTTTAGAAAGAGTTGACATGCCTGTCCTTTGAAGGAAGACTCTTAGTCTGAGGTATTTATTTTCAATCTCATCCTAGAACATCCTTGTCTTATGGCCAGGTGTCAAAACACAATATGAGATACAAAATATGAGGACAGCAAAAGCTATGCTAGAAGTATCTGATCTGTTAGAGCTTAAAGGAAGGAACTTGATGGGACCATTATATGCAGTCTGGATATGCCACAGTGTATTGCCAGCTGTATTTGTTTACAGACTATACTTCTTGGCAAATATTTTGTAGCTACACCTGAATGGCACTTAGCATGTAAGATAACCCATTACTGTAGGGCTTCCAAAAGCATTCCTGTGGCTTTCAGAAGGGTGGTATACTTATCATGCAGGATAGAGCCAGGGTGATTATTGAAGTGGGACATGGGAGGGTCTCTTCTACCTAAAATAGTAAGGGAGTGGGTGTTTGAGCATTAAGCAAGCTAGCAAGAGTCACAGCCAGTTGCAGCTGCTCCTGGCTAGGAGGGAGAGGAAATAGGAGGAAGGCATATTAGCCTGGAGATGCTATTAGCCTGGCCAGTTGCCTTCAGACTGGTATATGTTGCTGTAGATCCAACACCAAGTGCAGCTCAAACTGAGCAGGTGGAGCAGGAAGAGAGGAGGGACCCATCCTACCCCACTGTATTGCCTGTGTTTGGTGTATGGAATAGCAAAGCCAAGATCCATCACCAGAAGCCAAACCTGAATCTCCGTCCAAGAGGAAGAGAGAGGCAGGCTTGGTGCTTTGCTCGGCAAGGTGAAGGAGGAAGAAGACTGCAAACTGTATTTGTTGCATTCCCCTCTCCCTGCCCTGTGCCTGAATTGGGAAATCCTCTCTGTTCAGCTTCCTTAAGATCTTCAGATTCTCACCAAATCCTTAAATGTTTTCTCTATAGAGGAGATTCACAGTCACTGAGGACTCATGAGAAAGCTACTTTAATCTCACCATTTGTCACGCTTTGCTGAACACAGGGTCAGTTAATGTTGGGGTTAGCCCTGGAGCAGTAATCACCTGCTGGTTTCCAGCATACTTTTCCATGTGTTTCTCAAGTTTTTGTCACCCATGTTTTATCACTCTTCTATCTGCCATTCATAATGAAGTACACTGTCTCCTAGGTTTTCATGCATTAGTAAGACAAAATCTATTTTGTTTCTATTAGGTACAATTCGCAATGCATGCAATAAGTAAAATGGATTCTTTTTTTAAAAAAATGAATGCATCAAGTTATACCAGTGAGTTACAGTCTGGAACATAAGAAGGAAAATTAGGTTTAAAATTTAAGGTCTGTGTATGTATGTCTGATTTAAATATGCAGAACTGCTATCTGTATCACTTTATATCAAGTGATCTCCCCAGGAATAGCTTATCTTAAAGCACACAAAAACCAAGCTATCCAACAATATATTACTTCAGGGAGGTAATTTCTCATCTTATTTTTGGTAATACTTCAGAAAATTTCTTTAAAACTAAAACTGCTGTTTTAGGAACTTTAAAATAAGCATGAAATAATTGGTGATTGATCACGGATAACTAAGAATTCTGAGAAAGTGAAGAGGCCTCTTGGTCTGACAGGAAAGCATTTCTAGTTCATATCAGTTACCCAGGATGGAACAGTAAATAACAAATACATGATTTAACAAAAAATAAATTTAAAAAATTTATCATCTTACACTGACTTAGTGGTGCATTCATGACTCCATGTTTATTAGATTTTATTAGCAAAGGATCACTCTTACTGGTTTTATTCCAGATACACACCACACTAAGAAACCCTGTATCTTCTGCCTTATCTTGAAACATTAACTTGTCACTTAAGAATCTATTTTGTTGAAAAGAGAATATGGACTCACAAAGCTTGCACCTTATTATGGCCTTCCGAGCTTTTTAAAAGGCACAAAAACTATTCCACTGGATTTTTAAGTCTTGAAACACAAAACCTTTTTCTGCCAGGAGTGATTGCCCAGGATGAAATACCAAATCTTTAAAGAAATGTTTTACTTTATTGCATTAAACATTGTATGAAGATTCAAATTTCTTTGATGCCAAATTGTTGCAAGAAAATTTCTCTTCAGTTTTCATTTCTGTCCCTGGATAATAAATACTTAAGGAATTTCACTGACCCGATGCCCTTCAAGCTAATTCTCTGATCCCATTGCAAATACTTCAAGTAGTTTCTCAGCCTTCAAGTTTATCATAGCAGGAAATCTGTTGATGTGTGTAAAACAAAAACTACTATAAAACAGTGCTTCTATTTAAAATGAATTTAACACTTTCTTATTCCCTACCCTCTTTTCTTTCTAGTTCAGAGAGTAAGATAGCACATTATTAGTTAGAGGCATGTCTGGAACTCCTGACAGTACTCAGGAAGTTAGCTCATCACCACTCTGTCTCAGGCAGGTGAAAATCTGCAGAGAAAAACTAAACCACATCCATAAACCATTCCTGGAATGCTTAAATGTCCATAGGAGATCAGACAGATTCTTGAAGAGGAACTCTCCTCTATGGTAGAACACAGATCATTGTCCATTTAAATTAAATTTGATTCTGAAAAGAGGATTTAAGTGGGATTTGAATAATTCAAGGATGTTTTTCAGCAGAGCAATGAATTTTATCTTTCTCTTCTGGCACTGGTCTTAACTACAATTGATCTCTATGGACACCACTTTCTCTGTTTATCCACAGTGACTGGTTGAGAACAACTTCAGAATTTACATAAACTTTAGCTATAATTTTAGAGGAAAATACAGTGTAAAGTAGCTTCCATTAAGTGCCAAAGTAGCTATCATTCTCTGTGTAAGGTGTACAAGTCTGAGCATTTTTGTCAGCATGCTCAGAAATCAGGATTCTTGTAATGGAATATTGCAAATGTGGACCAGCGGTACTCTTGCATTATTTTTCACTAGGTGGAAATCTTCAGCTGGGCTACTGTAGTCTATAATAACAGCAAAAGCAAATTGATGGAAGTGGCAATGATGAAAAGCAGAATGTTTTTTTTCTCCTAGGGCTCTTAGCTGCAAAAAATGAATAGAAGAGCATTGTTCTTACTACGAAAACTAACAAATAGACTCACAAACAGAAACTAGTAAACACAGGAAAAACAGCAGATTCCAGGGCAGATTTTTAAGGTTCTTTTCCTATCCTTCAGTTAAACATGATTTACACTAGGAAAAAATCTGTTATGAGAAAAAATGCAGTAATAATTTTGTTTTTTTTTTAAAATTTTAGTCTTCTAGAAAAGCCTTTCCTTCCAAATACTAGGAGCTGCAAAGCTGTAAACTAGGCAGGCAAACAATGGCTTAAAAGTTGTCCCAAACAAAAGCATTATGACCATTATTTTAGTGGCTAAGGCATTCTGTTTTTTAAAACATTGTGTCAAATTATGCCACTACCTAGCTCCAGGGAAGGTAAGGCAGTAGTTATAGGCAGAATTATTTTACTCTGCATGGGTGTTTGACTTTCTTCTCCTGTAGATGAATCTGCCTGTTTTCTGTGACTGTTAAACCAAGTAATTTTTTCTCAAACACCTAATTTAACAAAAGATGATGAGCATTCTTTGCTGTATAGTCTTTGGCTATATTTTAAATTCCTAATCCTCTTTCCTCAAAGTTCGCTGAAGTCTCACTCTAAACTGAAGGATTTATTTGGTGGTAAAATATAATAATGACACTTCATGCCTGTCTGGTCACATTCATGTGGTTTCATCATAATCAGAACACCAGTCATCCAAGCAGTCCTGGGAAGCAGCTGATACAATCTGCATTCATTTTACTGATGGGGAAAATAAGACATAATGAAAGTGTCTGGGAAGGTTGCCTGTGGAATCTGTGGCAATGCTAGGACCTGAACACAAATTGTGGTGTGACTTGATTCCTAAGCTAGAGGTTACCAGACTATGGCTGTGGACTCACTGCATAATTATGGTAAATAATCTACAGGTGATTCACAAATCCATACTGAATTTATATTGTTCTCAATTAGAAAAGCTGATCATAAGGGAGTATGAAAAGTTGTGCTCTCTTGGGTTGAAATACTTGAAAAGCACCACCTTCTGCTGTTGAGTATGAAACGTAATAAAGCCAAAAGGCCTGTAAGTGTAATTGCTAAATGAGATTGTGCCTTCATGTATCTGTGTTTTTCTCTTCAGAGATGTACAAATAAAAAAACCTCATGATAGCAAGATATGTTAATTACATACACACCCACAGCACCAAATGTATGCATATCCTAAAAAAAGGGTAGAGAATATGTACTCCAAGTAAAATCATGACGTCTCAGCACACTCATGACACCAGACATAATGTATGACATGGGAAGGATAGAGAGTCACTGCAGGTACCTTCAAAGCCCATTTTAAAGATAAAGGAATACTGGGCAGTTATCTTAACAACATACTTAAATATGCTTGTGCTAAGGCTACTGCACCCATTTCTCCAGGACATATTCTCCTTTCCTGCTCTCAGAGTCTTGCACAGGCAGATTTTTTGTAAAAGCAGCTTGTGTGTGTGCGTTTTAATCTCTGTGAAAGCAGGAGCCAGAGTTGTTGTGTGGAAGGGCGAGCAGCAGAGGGGTGGCAGAGCAGAAGCTGAGCAGCAGACATCTGGCTTCTGGGCAGAGAGCTTGGGCTGGGATAAGAAGACAGAGGAAGAATGGCAGTGCAGGATAAGGAATTCAGGGAGACATTTGAAAGAAATGGCATGATCCAGAGTGGATTTTTAAAATTTTTGCCTTGCAGCCATATTATTCTGAGTTGGGATACACTGGCAGTGTCAGGACAGCTAGGGACTGGAGCAGAAGAGGCGAGAGGCTGCATGTTACGTGAGGGTCCAAGAGTGATGGGTTACACTGGGATGTCTCCACCCTCTTCCCACTCAGACAAGAAGATATTCTCAGGTTTGTGGACCAAAGCAGATATCCAAAACTTTGTAAAACACCCACTGCTGAAAGGATGCCAGGTGCTACTTTCTTTTCTTTTTTTGATACTGGAAGTTTGCCCTGTCACCAGCACACGTGGCAGGAAGGAGCTCCGAGGCCCTTGCAGCGCCAGGCAACAGTCATTAGGTTCACAGAGGGGATTTTTCTGTCTCCGTGTAGTGTCGTGGACAGACTCTGGGGACTGCTGGTGTCAGAAGAGACGCTGAGTGCCAGCAGAGGGCTCACAGGCTAGCTCTGGTTTTGCAGCCGTGGTACTGCGTGGTTCAGCTGTTCTGCGACAGCGCGGAGGATGTGCAGACACAGCTGCTGTACGGCTTCTCATTCAGTCCCACGGTTAGCACGGCATCAAACCAGGGCACTGCTTTGCTTGCTTCAACGGGACATCGTTCCCTTAGCTAAGCTCTGACAAGTGTATAAAAGTGGACCTGAAAAAGTTCCTTTTGCTCACAAATTTAACACAACTGGCTCTATCTAGAAATGCACTATTGTTACCGTTTTTCATCCTTTAAACACCTTATATGTGCAATATCCAACAAAATAAAGGTAGCTACTATTAAAACATGCTTGCATTCTCCTCTACTGTGTTATCCCTAAAGACAAACTGAATGTGAATGTGGTTTCTTTTTTATGTGCATTGATCTGTTAGATAATCTTCATCTCCCATCTCACCTTTCTGACAGCTGAATCTTCAAAGCACTGTTTGAGCAAGATACTGCTTGTTTTCACAGTATTTGTCCTCCATCTCAAATAAACTGAAATTGAGATAGTTTGAACAAGGGCTTTGATAGGTTAAGGTTTTACTTAATTTCTGCAGTTTCTACCAAAATGTATAGACATATATATGGAGAGAATGGGAGAGAAACAAGTTTAAAGCCAAAACATTTCTAGTTTAATGTATTATTATGTAGCTTTGCTATGGTTGTTAACAGCTGCCCTTCATAGTGTACGGCAGGAGCTGTGGTTATTCTTCTAGTGTTGAGAAAAGAATGTTTATTAATGAGTAATATCCCAGCAGCCATGCTTACTGTATCAGTCCTGTGTAACTGTTGACAGTGACACACCTGAATAATCACTGTGCCTCCTTCTTAAAGTATTCTGAGGTTAGCAATTACAGCGTTTTTGTCATTGCAGCAATGTGGACTTCAGAAACATTTCTGGGCACAGGAAACAAGCTGGTTTACTTAAGGCATAACCAAGCTAGGGTGTCCTCAGCTTTCCTGTCCTCAACCTGTCCTCAACCCTTGCTTTTGCTCCCTCTCCTCTATCCCCAGTTTACCAGCTAAACAGTTTATCATTTACAACCAGGTTCTCTGAAAATATCTAGGCAAAAATCAAAACCAAGTCTCTTCATAATATGTAACCCCTAAGGATATCTCATTTTTAATGTCTATAACCTCTGGGGCAGGCAAATCATTCACTCTGTTCCACAGATTTTCAATACAGTCCGTAAGTAGATTACACATCTTCTGAAATCAATCCCATCTCATCTCCATCCCTCCACTCTGTACTGTATGAACTCCTTTTTTAGAAGATGTGATCTGAACTACTTAGGTTAAACACTTAGTGACAAACAGAAAAAAAAGGGCATTTTTAAAGCAAAGCAGTCCTAGCCAGATTTGACTCTCAGTCGCCTAGCTCTGTGTCTTGGCTCTCATGCTAAAACACTAAAACGTGGTGCTTTTCCTTGTGTTCTTGCAGTAAAGAGAATCCTTTGCTCATATGTTTGGCTTTTATAAGGATGCTTCTAGGACACAGCCTGAGAGGTGTAGTCCCAGCCAACACACTGAATTTCTAACCAAGACTGAGTCCTGGTCCTGCGGCATCCCACCAGTTCTCAACTCTGAATCACCTGGGCACGTCAGTGAAAATACTGAGAGATTTAAGTGCTTGCTGTAATGAGACTTACAGGATTAATAAACCAGGCCAGCAGTAGGACCGGAGCTTGCCATTTTCCATTTCAGCGATTACCCACGAGAGGGCAATGTCATCCCTACATTCAGTCTTTTATAACATCCAGAGCCTCTGACATCCTGCATACTGTCACCTGCACTGACATCTCCATACTTTATCTGTCGAGTTGTTCTTACATAAATAGATCTGTTTAACTGTATGGTTATTAATAATCAGTAACTGGTCCACCATTTACTGGCAAAGGTATGGAAACATCAGTGACTGCGAGGCCATTCACTCACAGAGGCAATATAAGCTCAAGAAGTTACCCGTCATTCCTTGAGTCCTGAACTTGTGTGTTCTGCTGACACCTTGTAGTTTACTTTCTAAATATGTTTATAAGAGGAATGCTGCTTCAGATTTTAGTGCTTACCTGCTACCCCTGAGGAACACAATTAGCAAGCAGATTAAACTAACATGAACCTAATGGGTCTTTTTTTCTGGTAGGAAGCTGTAGGGGGAAAGGTTGAAGAGAGTAACATGGAAATCACTGTTTATTGTCCTGTCAAATCATCAGTGCATTGGCAGACACTTATGTACCTTGGCCTTGGGTAAACCAACCTTGGGTTTCATTAATCTGCTATAAGACCTCTTGATATGTAACAGTAACAAATCGTGTTTGTTTATTTGAGCTCAACATGGGTCAGTCGTGCCTAGCCCCCCCAGGATATGTACCCGCCTCTTTAAAAAGCGCAGTCATTACAGCTAGTTTTTGTTCCTTTTACCTTTAAACATGGAGAGGACAATTTAGCAACATCATCCATCTCAGTGCTGCCAGTTGTTTTGCCATCTGACATGTCAGCAGTGCCAGCACAATGTTGCAACATACGACTCCTCCACATCATTCTCTCCTTGCCACGGCAGCAGCAAAGATAAATGGGATCCCAGAACAGACACCTAAGCAAAATCCAGGCCAGGGCCACATATTTGTGTCTCACTGTAGATGCTTAATATCTTTCAGGATCGATCCTACAGGAATTACCCAAATGAGTCTGTGTCATGTCCAGGGCTAGGTGTCAGGGCTTCCTGGCTCCAGGCCTTCTGTTTTGACACAGCCCTTTGGAAAGAAAACTGTAGGCACATCCAGGCGGTGAGCCTTCAATATTGCAGTTGGTGAAGTTCACACAATACTTTGCTTTACTCAGAACACACATGCTGCAAGTTTTAAAACCTTAACATCAAAGAGTGAGGGGGGTAAAGGGGCAAAGCATTCCAGTTTGAGTTTCAGCATTCCAATCATTCTAATTGAGTTACACATTTTTAATAGCCAAAAAAACTTTCCAAAACAGAAAAAAATACTGCAGTTGGAATAATTTATTTTTCTCTGAGATATTTTTGGGATTTGGAAATTTGGGATCAGAAAAGATCGAATTGCTGATATTTTCTTCTCCAACATTTGAAAATGTTCCCAGCAGATGTCTTGTTTGCCTTCCTTGATGCCTTCTGCCATTGTAGATGGTGTTCATTCAGTACGGTTTCTGCTGGTGTGACTATTCCTGTGCTGCAGTGGTAACATTCTCTGAAGCTTTCAGTTACATCTGCAGATGTGTCATGGGAAAGGAACTCTGTTGCCTGAGTATGAGCAATACACTGTGGCCTCTTTTGACTGCTTTGTGGCTTGCACTGCCTAAGTAGCCATCTACATCTATTCCAAACCTCTTCTGCTACCTGAATGGTCTGAAAGGATTAGAAGAAGTAGGCCATAAATATCCATACAGTTCGTGTTACAACTGTCGTACAGCTCCCCTCTCATTCTATCTAGAGATCCCTTGTTAGTTTCACTCTCCAGTATGGTAAAAGAGCCTGAACATATTTACATTTCCCCTCCCCTCCTTTCTTTTTTACTTGGGTTTTTTGTTTGTTTGGCTTGTTTAAAAACCCAAAGGTCATTTTGTTGCCACATAAGTGCAGCTCTCAGTTGCTCATCAGTATCATATTTTGTCTAGTACAGCCTTAAAAAGTAGCAGATGATGCAGAGTTTTGCTCTAACCAAACAAGCTAAATATGGGAGCGAACACTCTCCCAGCACCTTGTTGTTTTCAATGGAGTGCAGCCAAATCGAGAGAGGTGGTGACCTGACAAGTGTGCTGAGCTGAACCAGGCTGCCCAGCACAGGGCTCTGCAGTGGCAGGAACCTGTGGTACAGCTGCCACCCTCTTCGTTTCTTGCATAGAGAGTAAGCTTGACAGGAAGGAATGAAAAGTGCATTTCAAAGTTTTCTTTGTCCTACTAAAATACATCATGTCTCTTGTATGATTTAACTAACTTACTGTCCCTTGCAGTCTTGAAGCTTTAACTGCAAAGCACATGTTTGAGGATAAAAGAAAGTTGTTTGCCCAGATCCTGTGCTCTAGGTTTTGGGACCCTGGCTTAGACATCTGGGATGTGTGAGAAGAACATCAAGAAAAAATTTTCTTTTGCTCCTAAGGGTTCTGTTTTCAAAAATGCTAGATTGCATTGCCCGTGACACAAAACTATAAAGCATGACACATGTAGTTATGAGAACTACTTTGCTAGATTTGGCAAGTTGCACTACTGTGAAAATACTTAAACAAGACCATTGACCATCATTCAGGCGTCGAGCTGCAGGGTGTGCCCTGCTCTTACGCCGATGTCTGATGGCAGCAGTGAGCAGGGCTGTGGGAGGTGTGCCCAAGTAGAGGAGCTCCTCCGCATAGTGGTGGAGCTCAGGGAGGAGGTAAGTAGGCTGAGAACGATTAGGGAGCGTGAGGAGGAGATTGACCATTGGAGCCGGTCCCTCCCTTCCCTAAGGCAGACCCAACAGGCGGAAAAAGCTCTTGAGAGTGAGGCACAAGCCTCCCTAGTCTCTCTACACCAGGCTGACCTTGGCAAATGGGAGGACTTGGAGAATAGGGACCAACAGGAATGGAAACTTGTCTCTTCCCAGCGCAAGAGGCGCGGCAGGCGTGCCCTCCCCCTGGTAACTGCCCCACCTTCCCCGGTGCCCTTGCAAAACAGATATGATGTTCTGCAGGGGGAACCACACAAACACCAGGAAGGCAACTCACCTAGCTCAGAGGCACGGCCAAGGTTAAATCAGAGGAAGCCATGCATAAAAACATCCTTAAGTAAGAAGGACAGGCGGGTCCTCATCATAGGAGACTCACTGCTGAAGGGAGTGGAAGGTCCTATTTGTAGACAAGACCCACTCCTCAGGGACGTCTGCTGCCTCCCAGGAACCAGGGTTAAGGACATACAGAAAAAACTCCCTACCCTAGTTAAAGCCTCTGACTACTACCCATTGGTGGTCTTTCAGGTGGGCTGTGATGAAATTGCAACAAGTAGTTTGAGAGTAATGAAAAGGGATTTCAAGGGCTTGGGACAACTGGTTAAGGAATCTGGAGCACAAGTAGTATTCTCCTCTATCCCACCAGTTGCAGGGAGATCTGAGGCGTTAAACAGAAAGAGCCAACAGATCAGTGCCTGATCAGAGACTGGTGCCACAGGCAGGACTTTGGGTTTTTTAATCATGGATCAGTTTACATTTCCCCAGCTGTGGTAAGTAAAGATGGGGCACATCTATCCCAAAAGAGGAGAAGGTTCCTGGGACAGGAGTTAGCAGGCCTAACAGGGCTTTAAACTAGATTTGAAGGGGGGAGGGATGAAAGGGGATAAAACACATCTCACTAGAGATGAGCCTGGGGATGGAGCGCCGACATGTG
>NW_010202928.1:30811-33526 GCF_000695765.1 Mesitornis unicolor | reverse complement strand
GGGGGTGGGGTGTACAAGCCCATAAAATCATCTCAAGAAAGTCCTAGAATGAAAAAGGAATCAGTTCTGTAATATATTCCCTTCATTTCTCTGTTTTCATGAGCCAGTCTTCCCCGTGGACTTTCCTCAGCAACTGGAGGGTTTCTCTTCATGGCACGGGCACACCTCCATGCCAGAGCAAGGCAATGCAGCACAAGATACCAATGACCCAGTTCCTGATGCCGCACCCCAGTTGGCCTCAGCATACACAGCACACATCTGCCAGTCCAGACTCCCTACCTCTGTCAATTTGCGAGGGGTCCCCTTGGTAGTATCTGGTCCACTGTGGCAGCTTCTAGCAGCAGCCCGCAATACTGCAATTACGCACAGTTGCAATATAACCTGCTGGACAAAATCCTACTCTTAGATCAGCTGAAACCAGTAATAACTGCACCTGCTTTCCTGTATGAAGTTCGTTCCTATCCCCTCACAGTGGAGTGGATGTGAGTTAGAAGAATTTAACTCACCAAGGTGAATTTCTGGTTAACTACTACTTCTATTTCTCCACTGTTTAATTCTTTTAATAATATAGTCTTAGTTTGCTATGGAAGAAGAACTATTCATGGTTTAAATATACAAACATAATGATATCAAGCAGCATAATGAATCTGTAACCTCCATTTAAGCATAAATAGCTCACTATTGTATAAACTGTTACCTCATTATTTTACACATATGTCTAAGGGTGTGTGTCTGTGTACACCTACACAAACAAATTCCAAATATAATCACCGACCAATCTTGATTACAAAACAAAGGAAAATCTTGAAAAATCTAACAAGTATTATCACACACATTTTAGAAGAAGTACACATAACAGGCTAACGTGCCAAATAACTGTCTTAACATTTTATATTTGGGACTCAGATGATGTGTACCTTGTACTTAATGGTTGAAGATGTCACCTAAACAGCATGCTCCTCAGATATTTTAAGCCGTGTAAAATTCAACATACCCTTTCTAACTTACAGGCTTTTTCCAAGCTATGTGACAAATTACTATACAATTTAAATAAAATAAATAACTCTCATCTAATTTGCAGATTCATTATGCACAGAGCTCTTTGCAAAAATCTTATGCACTGCTTTTACCTTCATACATAATATGTGAACATGCACATTGTAACCACCACCAAAAATATTTTTATTTCATCCCTCCCAGAGGAGTTTAAAACTCAGAATTCAGGATTTGCATTTTACATCCTTCCTTTGAAAAATATAATGTTCCCTTCCATTTATTAGATTCTAATTTAAATACTTAAAATATTCATTAAAAATACTATGTAGAAAAGTAGCAGCGTCTACCTTGACAAAACCAATAGGATTAATTAAAGCAAAAGCTAAAGTAGAATCCACAGTCTGCACATTTCGGTAGCTCAGTGTTGGACTTTAAGAAAAGTAAAGATGTTACTTAATATGGCAGACAGATTGTATCCAGCTGCCCTCCTTAGATCCAGGGAAACAGGAAAACCAGAGTGGAGATGTCCTACTATTACTTTTGCAACCCAAACCCTTCTAAACGGAGGGTGTAAGAAATCTTGTTAAATAGCTATTGTAACCAGATAAAAATGTGGAAATACCAACACTATTTCCTCTCTTAAAATATCACTGCTGCCAGCAAAACTGGCTCTCACCTGGAGAAGAACTGGAAAACCATCTGCCCTCCTGTTGCAACACAAGAAAACCAGACTGCTAATTCTCAATCTCCTAAGCATTTTCAAGATATCAAATGATATTAAAACTGCCCAGCCACTACACTAATGTACTTACTTCCTCCTGGAGAGACCAAAGGTTTTATTTCCACTTTTCTATCACACCGAATCTCATGGAGAGAGCTACATGCTGCAGTGCTGGATACACATTAGTCCTGCGGCAATTTTCCTGAAATTACACATTAGAGAGGCTCATACAGCCTGGAGGTAGATTCACGATTAAGTGATATTTCTTTCTAAAATCCTAGGTTAGAGTGCCTGAATGTTGTCAGAAAACAGATTTGTACCTAATGCAATGGAGGACTCATTATTTAAATATTTAAACTGTAGCTAGCATCAGGCTTTTCACCTGCAAACCATTCAGTAATTTAGATTTGCTTTACGAGATCAGGGGATGTTCACTGGATATCAGGTACAAAAGAGAGGGCAAATTGTTGGGTTACATCTTTGTCTTTTCAGCGGTGTTTCTTACTTCTCAAAGCTGTGCATATAGTTAAATTTGGGGTCCTTTTTTGGTACACTACTCCATTTCAGTGTATGCAAATATATCGTCTTCCCTATTGTTTTGTTCCATAGGGAAGTGACGTGGGGATAGCGTGCGTTTACAGATGTTCTCGCAGTAAAAGTCATCTAGAGGAAAACATTCCGCTTCTCAAGAAAGTTCCATGTAAGCATGTGTTACCTGTTATTAAGCACAAACCCCACCAATAGCACCATCCAATTCTTGCGCAATTGTATGAGGCATCAGGTGTCATTCAATGGACAGGACCCATCACACCACGTGACAAGTGGAATGTGTTCGGATATTCTAGTGAAAAGCTCGTATATCAATTCAATTCCAGCTCAGGAATGATGAAGATACTTTCGAAGGTTTTTGTGCAGGGAAAAAAAGGAGTTAATTAGTAACTGATGGTAAGAAAATCTTCTTCAAACACAAAAATATGGCGCTAAGTACTAAGGAACCT
>NW_010202928.1:14475-30788 GCF_000695765.1 Mesitornis unicolor | reverse complement strand
TCCTGCTGTCTTTATACTAAGATCATACGGCTCCTTCAGTGTTTTGAGCCTATCTTACCTTTCATGAGATTTTAAAATTAAATGTAGTTTCAGAAAGTTAAACACTCCACCAAGATTTTACATTCTGTATACATCCAAAACAGCTGTCATATGCATTCCCTCATTAAGCACACAGGGAATACCAATATTAAATTTAAACCAGATACATGTTCTGTTTATTTTTCAACAACATGAAGTTCAAATGAATAAACATTGGCTATTGTTAATTAAACAATATACACACTTACATTATTTATATCCATTTTCAAAACACATGGGCTGCGTGCTGAACTGCATAGCTGAGTCACACACCAAGACAGAAGTCAGTGAAAACTACAGCTGTCCACTGCAGCTGTGGTATCCATTATGCTGGGATTTAACAATAGACAACAATAGAAATCTCATTGCAGGGCAGAAAGCTAGGGAGAAGAATGGACTATAAAACAAGCAAGCAACATTGCTGTTGCACTTTTAAATGACATCTCTTCATTAGTGATGTCTAAGTAATGGATAGGCAAATTGTGACAATATCGTAACAGAATTCTTAAAATGGATCACTGAATGTCAGTACATTTTTTAAGAATAAAGCTCAGATCTGAACTTCACACTCATGTGGCTTTTTGAACGAGTCTAAATTTAATGTAAAGCTGCTGGGGTGGTTTTTCATTTTGGAAACGTCACATACTGCAACTCATCATCCTTGAGAGGCACAGCGCCAGCAGGTGTCCTACCAACAGCTGGACTTTGGTCTTGTCACAAGAAACCAGAGAGGCTGGCGGGTATATTCTGTCCTGTGTTTCACACACTAGGCAGAGAAGTGAGGAACAAGAATACTTCCCTCATGGATGCAGCAAGAAAAGCTCTTCTAGTTTTGTGTGAAGGAACATGTATTTTCCAAAGGACATAACCTACAATGGAAACACTCCTAAAAGAAAGGTGATGCATAGATAAAACCGTTATATGCCTGCAGTTTAACTTTATCTTAGTTGGTTATTTTTGTGAGTGAGTATACAATTTCTGCCAATAGGTGGAACATATTCTAAAATAACTCACCTTAACTTGACAGTAGGAAACTAATATGCAACCCAGGTTGCTGGCATGAATTTTAAACACCATTAGAGGCAACAGTTGTTGTCCCAGAGAGCTACTGATAATTATAGGGGCTTAATCTGACCCTTTGGCTCCTCAAATCCTGTTAGAGATTTTTCCATTCCCATCCCACAAACAAAATCAACCTCTAAGTAAAAAAAAGCAACCAGCCCTCCTGAAGTTTTTCCTTACTCCATTCCTTCTTGTTATTGTGGGGTCTATTCCCAGTGGCTTTACAGAATCACAGAATCACAGAATCACAGAACGTTAGGGATTGGAAGGGACCTCAAAAGATCATCTAGTCCAAACCCCCTGCCGGAGCAGGAACGCCTAGATGAGGTTGCACAGGAAGGCGTCCAGGCGGGTTTTGAATGTCTCCAGAGAAGGAGACTCCACAACCTCTCTGGGCAGCCTGTTCCAGTGCTCTGTCACCCTCACTGAGAAGAAGTTTCTTCTCAAATTTAAGTGGAACTTCCTGTGTTCCAGCTTGTGCCCATTACCTCTTGTCCTATCATTGTTTGTCACCGAGAAGAGCCTGGCTCCATCCTCGTGACACTCACCCTTTAAATATTTACCCTTTAAATATTTCACCCTTTACCTGCAAGCAACCTTCTTCCCACACCCTAAGAAGACTCTTGAAAATCTAATACTGTAGTTTGGACTTGAGATAGCAGTAGTGATTCTGAAAGGCAGATCAATTTTTGGAATGCATTAAATATACATTTAAAGCCACTACTGTTAAGTTTTGATAACTTTCCTCAGTATACAGTAGTAACCCATTTTTTCTAGAAGTCCAATTCTTGAATTTTTGGGGGGATTTGCATCATCATGAACTTTACAGCTAGAATGCAACTGTACATTTGTAATTAATTTATAGCTGCTGTTGCTATGAGGCTGAAAATTTCTGAAAAATTCCAAAGAATATAAAAAGTTAAAAACAATATAAAAGTTTAAGATAATACAAAATATCAAGGACAGTAAAAAAAAATCAGAAAGCAGAGTTTTGGAACTTAAATTATTCCCTAGAAAATTCTGCAGAAGTTATGCGCCTGAAATGATTTCAGCACTGCAAAATAATTCAGAGACATCTCATACCAACTCTCCTTAGTGCAGTCTGTGATTGCAATAGCTCTGGTTACAATTTTTATTATATACATAGGATTCTTGCAGTTCTCAAATTAATTTCTTTAGGGATATTTCAAACTATCACTTGGAGATCGGAGGAATTCAGAGAGAAAACTGGATTTCCTGTGTTTTGTTGTCTGGGCTCTGGTCGAACTCCCAGTGGTATCTGTGGGTTTAGCAAGTACCGGCTGTCAGCCTTACACAGGGCTTCACAACGGGGACTTCACAACAGTTTGTATGGGCTGTTCAGCACAGAGAATACTGTCACCAGGCAAAAGAAAACTATGAGTAGTCGAGTGGTTGAACAGAAATCAGTTTTCCCTGCCAAATCTATGTCAGGTCCTTAAAATTACATTCATGCCATACGGCTGGTTCTACAAGGCCTGTCCTTTCCTCAAACTGATCAGAGCTGGGTTGTGCCTGAGATGTCTGCAAGGTGGAGAGGCCATCACAAAAAACCAAAGCTTTCCTTTTGGCTGACCCACTGCCAGGGCAAGGTTTCAGCCTTGGGCTATGCCGCTAGGGAGAGCAGGTCCCCAGACCAATGGTCCTTAGCACATCTGCTCAGTGGCACCTCTCCAGACGTGCTTCCCTGGTACCTCCCCACACCAGCTCCGATGATGAATTCTGCCTGCAGGTTGCAATTTCTTCTCTGCGATTTGTTGCTTACCTCCTGTCCTATCCTAACTTTGTTTTGTGTTTCACTGTTTCACGTGGCTGAGCAGAGCCACACGAGACAAGACCTGCCAGCACATTTTCTCACCTTTTTAAGGGTGGCCCAGCCAGTGTAATTGATTCAATTGCTATTTGAGTCAGCTTGAAATTGCCTGGTGAAAGGGATATGTGAGTGAGAAACCATAATTATTTTTTAATTTAAAATAATCAGTAATTTATTTCCTTGTAAAAATATTTTAAGTCATCCCAGCTTTTTGTTGTTGTCTGACCAATGTCAGAAACATGTAGGACAGACTTAAATTCTAAGAAAAATATTTCAACTGAGAAAGAGATGTATAAACATTTCTATTTGAAATAGACTTGAGAGCTGCTGTTAGTCATTATTTTTATATAATTCTTCACATTCTTATTTCTCTTTTCAAAAACTTTAATATGATTTCAGCATGACTGCAAAACCTCAAAAATGGCATTTTTGTTTTTATAGAACATAAACTTTTCCTGGTACTCACCAATTTCCATGTATCTAAAAATGCATTGTAAGAAGATTTCTGAGTCACTCTGAACTGTAGAATAATAAAGCTCTTCTAAGTTTCTTTTGAAATGTGTCTGGAAATCGTAACTTTCTGAAAAATAACTTTGCTATTGTATTCTCTATAACTTCAGCACCAAACCCCAGTCTCAGTTGCCCATCCGTGCACAGAGCTGAGTTTTCCCTTTAACTAAACAGTCAGAGAGTTCAAACAGATCAGGCTCCTGGTCACAAAACAGACTTTCAGAGTATCTGCTTGTGGAAGGCTCTTTGTTCGAGTAGAGCTGGTCCCAAACCAGCCCACTGAACTTCTGCATCCCAGCACAACAGCAACGGGGGCTTCCACCCCACCACTGCCAGCAGAGGATTCACACACCCAGCTGTTGAAATATGCCCTAATCAAGCTAAATGTAAAATCTGTGTCTGAACATCTCTTCCTTTTCTCTTCCAGGAGATGAAAAAAAAAAAAGAGATGAAAAAGCCACAATAACTTATTTCTGGGGAAAAAAAAAAGGATTTACATGTTGTCTTTAGATCAATATAATACAACTGGTTTACACAAAGAAAGCATGAAAACGTGGAATGCTAGGGTTTGTAATTCAATTGCCAGTATGTGTATTTGAAATTATTCTGGATTTTCAGGCAGGTAAATTCATAATGTGAATGCCACATTAATATTGTAGAATATGATCCTCCAAAAGAGTTATGCATGTATTAAACCCTACATATACAATGAGCCCCATTGAATTCAGGAGCTGGCTTGAAAGAGTACTGCAAATGACACAGTTCCAAAAATAATGAACTGCATTATTCATTACATATATAAGAAAATAGCACAGCATATACATATGTATGCCTGCGTACATTTTTATTATAGACAAGAGCTCCAGTTAAGTTTGCTTAATATTTTTTAATATAATGCGTTGGTTTCAGTTGCTTATGTCTTTGCCAAGCTGTGATTATTTAGCTGAAATTTTCCAGGCAAGATATTTGCCTCAGATGAAATTTTATTTTTTAACTTGCAACAAAAGCAGTTTCTGTCTTTCCAAAAGAAAAACAAGGTTAGGAAAACATGTTATTTGCCTATGTTAAAGAAAAAAAAAAGTCAAAACCTTTTTCTTGGAAGCTCAAATGCCCTGATGCACTGAAGCAAGAATAGCAAGTATGGTAGGATGAAGAGAAAGGGTAAAATGGAAAGGGTTCCCTTGTATGCAGGATATGGTTGTTACTGTGATTGAAATTCCACTTCTTAAAAATCTACTTTTCACACAATAAAATACATTAGAGGCCATTAGATCAGTCACCTCAGTCACCAAATGTTCCATCTGTACTGACCATGCTCTCCCCTTCGCATTTGGTTGCTAAAATACATCTCTTAGAGGTGGAGTTTTCTGTAGCTGCCAACTGCATAGTTAAAGAAATGGACACTTACTCTGTGCAGCAGAAAGATTCCAACAATTCTCAAGACAGCGTTTGTTTGGTTTTAAATTGGAGAAAATGGGAATTATTTTTTTAAAAAATTCAAGAATATTTCAACAATTTCAAGGTTGCAGATTCAGGAATAACATAAATTTCAAGGAAGGAGATGAAACTTTCTATCTAAAGCTGTCAGTCATGCAGGGCGTGATTGAGACAGCCAATGTTACGTGTCTGGTGCCAAGACACTTTATGGTATCAGAGACATCTCCATAGGGTGGTGTAAATGCCACAGACCATGGGAAGACCCGTACTCTGCCAGAGCAGTATCCGCAGTCCAAGGCAGGCAACAGGAGGGAGCTCTGAATGGCACTGAGCATCCACGCTCCGTAACTGAAAGCAACCCAAGGTGCCACAGGCCTTCGCAATACACAAACTTCAACCAAAACAGATGAAGAGAAGGGTTTGATCAGGAGGGTTCAGAGCTCATTTCATGTGGAAAGATTAAATAAGAACGAATGTTTTCAGTATAGGGAAGTGAAGCCTGAAGGTGTTGTACCATGGCAGCTTAAATCGATGTAATTCACAGCTACCATATGCCTGGCCTTTTTTCTGTATTTCTGTCTCTGTCTTTATGTTCGAGCCACACGGTCCCTCCCTCTCCTTCGCACCAGCACTAGTGCATGTACAGTCAGGTGGTGAGTGAGGTCAGGGAGCTGCTGTGGCAGGAAAATAACCCAGCATTTCAAGTAATTCAGCTCCCATGGACGTGCACTCTGAAAGATGTGAGGTAAAGGAAAACATTGGAGGGAAACATGGAAGAGGTAAAAGAACTATTTAATCTAAAAGAGAATGTCGATGTGACAAAAAGATAGCTCTAAGCAATCATGGAGAAATGTAATCTAGAAATTACAGAAGAGTTTCTAAGTACTACCACCTTGTATTCTAAAATAACTTTCTGGCAGCAATAATGAGAAAAAAATCCTAAATAATGGAGCTTGACCAATTTAAAAAGGGGATTATATGACGTGGTGCCTTGTGGTATCACATCACTGGACTTACTGCATTTCTCTGTTATACCCCTTTAGTACTGTCATTCAAAACCCAACTCCCTGTTCACAAAAGCAGAGTGCAATGATGGGCACCAGCGGGATCAGTGAACACCCGGCAGAGCATGCAAGAACCCACGTGGGCCCACTATAACAGGTACCTTAGTTGGAGCAGCTGTCAGGAGACAGCTTGTGACCCACCGTGTGAGGCCCTCGTGCTGAGAAAGTCACAGGTTACCAAGTGTGTCACATTTACGCCCTCCCTGCACTTACCACTGAAGTGCCATGCATCTACTGCTAATGATGCAGGAGAACCTTTTCATCAGCACATCAGAAACTCAAAAGTTAGGAAACAACCGTTTTACTGTTGCTTTTTGAACCCTAAATTGAGGTCTTGTCCTTGTGTGCAACTTTTAATTACATAAGCTCCATTTACTTGTTTGTGAAAGGGTCATTTAAAAACATTCTGCTAATATACTACATATGTCCTGCCTTACATGCGAGGTGAAAGCAGTTACTACCTATGAAACTCATCGCAATGCGTTTCTCAGGCCGCTATGAAGGTAACTCTCTACCCCAGTTCCTAATTTCACTGCATGCTATAGTTCATGCATTCCCTTAGGACACAATTTTTATTTTTAGAGAAGCCTCTATTTGCTGACTGTTGTGAAAGGAACACTCAGGAGATGCGATTAGCAGTCACTTGTTTCAGTAAACATTGAATGTAACATATGCCTCTCAAGTAATGTGTATCCAAACATACAATTTACAAATAATTAACATCATGTTAATTAGTCACATTAATTTATGCCACTTTGTGGAATTATTTCCTCAGAGTCTTTAGGAATGCTGCCAGCAGTTTGAGCCAAAGAGTGTGAAAATTTGCTTGAAGTAACTGTTGTGACTGGCTGTGACACACAGCTTGAACAACAAGCGACGAGGGGCCATAAAGACTGATTGGGGATCAGGGAGCCGCCGAGGTGGATGGCTCCTGACACCGCATGGTGCGGGCAGCAGCCAGGGAGTGCTCCCCGGGCAGGGCCTGCACAGCCGCGCGCGCTTCCTCGCGTCCTGCCCCACCTCTCCCAAAAGAACCGCACGTGCAGGAGGTGATCAGCAAAATCCTGACAAATTCTTGTAATTACTGCGGGCTATTTCAGATGATGAATCTCAGAAAAAAAGCTGTTGAAACCAAACATAACTTCAGAACTGATAAATGCCAGAATTAAGCTTTAACTTCTCAAAAACAAAAGAGAAGCCATTTGGAATATTGGCACAATCTCAAAAAAACCAGGCACAGCGATTCTTAAATGTGTGAGGATGGAGCTACTAAACACAGCTGTACATTTCAGTAATACAATATGAAATGTGACTTGTACAGAAGAAGAAAAAAAGTTGCCGTCTGAAATGGTGAGGCCAAACACAGTAAGAAACAAAAGAAGCTATCTGCAGTCACTTATGTTTTGCAATCAATAGTTCTGCTTTCATAAGTAATGATATATTAAAATTATATAACATTTGTATTGGGATCGCAACTGTTCAATTTCTAGGAAAAATAAATGACTCCAGATAAGTAACTGACTGGGCATGACCAATTTCTTTTAATGCACCTGAATTCCAAATTATGGGGATATTAGAAACACTTCAGCTTGCACTATACATTCATTAAATTTCCATAGAAAAGAAAAGCAGACTGAAAAAGCAGCTCAAATGATAAATACACACATCATTCTAGGAAGGCCATGCTATGACTGATAACTAGATACCCAGAAAGGCAGGCAGGTATACAGATCGTAAAAAAATGCAAAAACCAGCAGGCCCTGAGGAATGTATTAAGCAGCTTTTTTTTAATCCTTCTTCCTATGCCAAGGACCATGAGCCATCTCCTTAATACAAACTGACTTATGCAGCCTCTAAAAATCTACACTGTTGCCTCAGACTTTGGATTTCGGCACAGGGAAAATCCCCATTGGTGCCTGTCTTGCCTGACTGCACCATGAAGACTTTTGCTCTCCCTCAGACAGCCGCAACACTTCATGACTTCAGTTGCTCAGAAATTCAGATTTTCTCCTGCTGTTTGTAAAACTCTTTGGAAGCAGCTGTTGGGACTCTAAACAGGAATGATGATGAATGGAATCACCCTGAACTGTTGCCCACTGAAATCACTGGACAAATTCCACCTCTCAAATGATCCCCATTTCAGTTTGTGTGGTGTACTTCTGCACAGTGCTTGTATATATGAGCGCATTAGCAAACCACTGCCTCTGTTTCTTAACAAGCTCCAGGAAGAGCTGCAGATAAGAGCACCAAATACAGAGCACATTAAATGCCATCTGAGATAGAGATGACATATAAAGGTTTGAAACGATCACCTTTTACACACTTGTCCCACATTCAGCTATAGACAAAGATATCAACATGCTTACCACCACATATAGTCTAAGATTACTTTTCCCAGTCCATCAAAGATGCTTTCCCAGAAATATTGGAATCTTTGTACGTTATCTAGCATAGCCAGTTGAGCTAGCTACAAAAATAAACAAATAAGTAAACAAATACCATATATACACATTATATATGTAATTTTATGTATATGCGTATGTGCATATGCGTATATAAGAAAGCCACTATATTCCAAATATCACAAGCTGATGTTTAGCGGATGTTTATCTGGCTCATTTTGTCTTTTATTGTCTTTATCCTTTAAAAATAATTAACCAGACTCTTGTAGAACAGTGTCTGAACATGCAAAAAGTACTCAGCAAAGTGCAGGATGCCACTGCAAATTTGAAAGCCGGGTATCTTTCACAAGGTGTAGATACACTCTGCCCTTCCAAGTGACTGGGAAGGAAGCAGTACAACTTTTTCCAATCTAAAAACTCAATTGGGGACAATGTTATTCGATCAGGTTGCTCAAAGCCCCATCAAGCGTGACCTTGAATGTCTCCAGGCATGGGGCCTCTACCACCTCTCTGGGCAACCTGTTCCAGTGATCTACCACCCTCACGGTGAAGAACTTTTTCCTAACATCCAACCTAAAACTACCCTTTTCTAGTTTACCCCTCGTCCTATCACTACATGCCCTAGTGAACAGCTCTTCCCCATATTTCTTATAGGCACCTTTCAGGTATTGGAAGTATCTGCTACAGAATAGAAATGCGTATTTCTAGCTAGGGTTTTCAAGGAAAATACTTGGCTCAGCTTCTCTAAACATGCCAACATCTTTACTTCCAACATCCTCTAAAATAAGGACTCTGAAAATATTTGTATTTATGTAGGCCTGGATTCTGTGCCCTTGCCCTCTGCATTTGCAGGATTGTGGTACCTTCCTCTGTTGAGTCTGATTCTTTGACAATTAAATACATTTTTCTCCTTGCCATTTTTAATGTTACTTCTGAGCCTTTTGCTAGAGCAGCCAGTCTCAATGAAAAGCCCTCCCCGAACATTCAGGCATGGCAGGACAGATGGCATCTTTATTATATTCCATAGGAACACTTCAGTCCTACCTGGGATCACGCCATCCCTCAGTCCCCTTCAGTGTGGCTGTTGTGTCCATCTGCTGCCTCTCATGTTATCTTTTGAGTGTAAGTTCTTCTACAGTCCTTTTTTTTTACGTATCATTCATTATATGTGCATCTACAGCAGCCACACAAAAGGAACCTAAGTACTAACTGGCCACAAAACAGACCATGTTAGAAACATGTGCCATAAATTAATAAAAATCAATGGCAGTTATACTGGAGACATCATTAAGAGAGAAGAGTTTAATGTAGGAAACAGTAAATCAGTTTCTAGTTTGGGTTGAAACATCATTTTCTGTATTAGTTTAAATTTAATTTATAATTTATACACTCTGTGGCCAAAAGGGCCTGCTCTGACCATCCAGTCTGACCTTATCTATACATGGGACAGAATTTTTCTGAGATGCCACTCTTTTAAGAGTTATCTCATTTCATTTTAGTCTCCAACTGACAAGTCTGCTACCTTCCCTGGTGAGCAGCTCCCATGCTAAATTACCTTAATAGAAGGAAAATCTGTCTCCTTCAAGGCTGAATTTGTCTAAGTCCAACTTTTAACCACTGCACCCTTATGTGCTTTTGTTTGCGACGTCTAAGCTTCCATCAAGCCTGACTTCCACGGGTAATTATCCATGTCCAGTACTAAAGTTAAGTCTCAATCATCAAGTGATTCAGCTCTTTCTGCTCCTTGGATAATTTCTTTAAGACTTCTAATTGTATGTTCTCTGGCCCTTTTGTTTCTATAGCATTTAATTATAAAAGATACTGTTCCACATTCTCTTTCACTGCAGATGGTAAAATTCTCATTTTATCCCCCATATCGTCTCCTCTTCAAACATTGAACAGAATTATTAATTGAACATTTCTGACTTTTCTGTATTATTTGATTTTACATTCTGCATATTGCAATGGACCTAATCTTGGATTAAGGTGATTTTTATTCCTAATATCCTTTAAAAATCTTCCTTACTATTTTAATTCAATTTCTACTTACATCTTATTGATTTCTTTAGCATCTCTTATCCACTACATGCATTTTTAACCTGTAATTTAAATTCACTGCTTCTACTTTCACATTTTCCCATAATTTCTACATTTATTTGTATTTACTTTATGAAGATGATTCTACAAGTCTTCTCTCGGGGACTTTTCAGAACTTCTTTCACGTTTGTACAGTCAAGGCGTTTGGATCAACCAGTACAATGTCTTTCAACAACGCCAAAGATTTACAATTCCAGTTCTAAATATAATATTGCCATAATTTATGCCAGGAGAGATTTCAGCTTTGTTTAAAAAGTGGTTGTTTTTATAGTATTATATGTAGACTTTATTGGCTGGTGCCATTCACAGAGATAAACAAGTTCATGATCACTGGTTGCATATGCAGCAAATGTATTTTAGATAACCAGTTAACTCCTGGTTCATCAGAACCCTCTGTACTGAGCAGTATTTCCTGTGCTAATGAACCAGCATCTTTGCTTTAGGAATTCAAAGATAACTTTGATTCTGGTTACATTCAAATTCTCCATCATGCAGCATCTGGGGAATTGTTAGGTTCACTAGGATTTATGTGCCTAATGGGGAAAGCCTTTTCTTCAGAGTGTATCAGGTTTTACAGTGAGTGCCTTAGTTGGAGAGGAAGAAAGAAAGAATACGGGATTTCATTTCTGTCACCTCTATTCACTGAAAAATGATGAGCCATGTGCCTCTTCAGAGACTTGAAGAGCTTTTAACTCATATTAAGATGAATCACGGAGATAAGAATGAATGCATCATTTGGTCATTTCCTGAAACCACGTAAAGTCATTCCATTAGGTACATTTCTGTGACTTTCCCCAACCCCTTATTTACTTTTACTTTTAATCCAATACAATTCTTTTATTTAACCAGTTCTCAGTAGAGAACACTGCAGGACCCATATGACTTTCTCCCACAACATTTAGTCTAAACCTCTTTTTCACTATTGGCTGCAGTTCTTGTCCAGATCTTGCCCTTTCAAGCAATGGAGGTTGGTCCATACCTACTCAATTACAAGGTTCTTGCAAAGCCTCCCAAAAGCCGCTTCCTGCTTTGTCAGGGAACCCTCTATTGTTTTGCTGTGCCAAAGACTTGTGGTGATTAATTGTAGGGCAAAGACACAATGTGTCTCAACACTATGGTGATCTAACATCTAATGATCCCAACATCTCATAAGAAAATATTATTTTCAAGAGAATAGCATACGTACATATGGCTTAATGTGTTTATTCTTACAGAAGGAAACAGAAGAGAAGATAGCCTCTAAATTCTTCTGTAAGCAAAGGCATAAATAAAGCTAGACACATGCAAAGGATTCTTGCAAGAAAGGACTCAAAACTCCGTCCATAGGCAGCTGAATGAACAGAAACATGAATTCCCTCATGGGTGGGGGCTTTCGTTAGTGATGTGGTATTATCTCTATCACAGAAACAGGCAGATGCATGCAAAAGCACAGTTACACAAATGAGTTAAATTTACACAGCCAGCCCTCTGAGCTGTATGCTTGCATGTGATGTGCATTATTTGCTTGATAGTCAATCAGAACTAAACTTAAAAGTCCCTATTAAATATATTAAGAAACCAATATTTAAAAGCTTCTTCAGTGCCTTGATGTAAATGCTTTACAGTTCATACTGATGGATGACTAACTATATTAAAGTCCACACTGAATCAGTCCAGAGTACAGATCTGTTGTAGACGTTGTATATTTATTAACTTTTGGGAAAGGTTATAGTCTAGAAATAGAAGATATTTCTAAGTGTTCCTAGTGTGCCTGTGTGTCATGCACATTTGTCTGGAATTTTTGTTTTGTTCCACTTCTGAGAGTTTGCTGAAGAATGAAAACTGGATCCCATTCCTGTATAACGCTAACGGACTCTCAGCAAATCTGCACGCCAGGGAGAGAATGGATTTCATAAAGGAGAGGACTAACAAAACAAATGTATCCTTTTAACATGGGACTGTGTGCATGTGTGAGCAATGTGCATCTACAGTTTGAAGAAGCCTAAACTCACTTTAGATCTTAGGCTGTTATCTTTGTACAACCTTACAGGCAAGGATAAATTGCAGATAATCTTTTATAAGAAAACTATAGACAGTGGTCTCTAGCATAACCAAAGTGGGTGAGGAGATCAGCAGCAACGAGGGGAAGTAGAAACATACGGCCACATTCTGGCCCACTGGTGCAGGCCCACACAACATGGAATCCAAGGATATTTTTTAATAAACACCAATGCAGAACTGAAAGATACTTTAAAAGGCATTTGTGCTGTGTGTTCACATCTTCACACTGTTTTATCTGTAGATGAAAAATATAGAGCGACGGGAGTGAAGACAACAAGGGTTTAAAGGAAACTTGGTTATTTTAGCTTTTTGTTCTGCTTTGAAAGTCTCCTTAGACATCTGGTTTTGCTTAGAACAAACAGAGGTGAATAAATCAGTTGATCAGCATTCCCCCAGAGCTGCCTGTATTAACTTTCTTGGCATGATCTCATCACTTAAGTCAATATGACTTAAGAGTTTCTCTAACAGTTTGTTCGTCTCTAATTCTGTACTGTTCCCAAATCTAAACTTCAGTTTACGGAACAGAAAAATGTAAAGTTTGTAGGAATGGAGAGCCCAGAGATTTACTGCCATAAGAAGCAGAAGTTCCCTTTCCTAAATTAGTGAGCTGCTTTTCTTCAGACATAAAAAGTTCTCCATATGGTCAACTTTGTGTTTGGGAGTAAATGAGAAGTCTTCCAAAAGGAAAGTAATATTTGTACCTTTACCACAGTCCTCCACATTACTAAATCCAATACATTTATCTCTCTTCTCTCCAGACTTTGCTGCATATCGCTTGGCTGCAAAAGCCAGACTTTTGGACTCACTTGAAAAAGTACATTGTGGGGAAATGCCACGTGGATGTATTTGGAGACACTGGCTCTTTTTCTTACCACTTGTGAACACATTCAGGGAACAAATAGATGCAAATCACCAATTTGTTCACTCAGATGTTTACTTATCGGCTTATTTTCCTAAGTGACTACATACTTACAGCCAATAATGAGGCCTTCGTCTGCACCTAACAAAGGCGCGTTTGGAAACGAACAGATGTAAGATGCAATTTGGCAGCCACTGCCTGTCCCCAGTAGTGGGATGTACAACCAGGCTGAGAGAAAGGAAGAAGAAATGTGCTTGTACTTTAATCCCTGCATCGTCCAAGAGAGGGGACTGGGGACACCCACATAAGTGGATCGGCTTTTGTAGAGACACAGGAGCGTGGCGTGGCGTGGCTGGAGAGCGGCAGGGTCACACACTGCGCAGCGCTGCCGGGGAATGGTGGCAGGTGGTGGTGCCAGCGCTGAGCTCCAGTGAAGCCACATGGAGGGAGGCCGTGTCCCCCAGGCCGTGCCCCTGCGGTTGAGCTGCCGCCGGGAGCTGCAGCCAGGCAATGCAGAGCTGAGCAGCACAATCCCTGGCGGTGCCCGAACTGCCGCAGTAGAGCCTCCAGTCAGTTCAGGAAACAAGACTGAATGAGCCGGGGGACTCTGCACAAGAAAAGCCTTTCTGCGTCAGTGAACTGATTCTTTTCCCCGAGAACCACTCCCGGCAAAGGCTGAGCTTTCCCCCAGCTCTGCCTCAGTCTGCTGCTAACTGAGCATGAGCAGGTAACAGCACAGCCCGGAGTGCGGTCCCGAAGGGGCCCTGCCTGCCCACAAAAACTGGCCATCAGCGAAACAGACATCAACACATTTTTTTGCTCTTAATCAGCACTCTCTGCTGAGATGCTTGCTGTAAAGAAACGTTTTCGCTGAAGCACTACAGCAGTGGGAGCTCACCAGGGCCCCCTCAGCCGCAGTGGCACATGGTCCTGCATGGCACCTTCCCTCCCTGGAGTCCCAGCAAGCTTAGCTGAGAGGTACGGCATTCATACTTCTAGAAAGTACCAGGAACCCTAATAAAACACACATTTTATCATTCAAAGAAGCTAACTGCTTGATTCCCTCTCTTTGATCAATACCAAATTTTCATAAAACAGCAGAACATTTCTCAGACCTATACACAGGATCTGATTTCGTTTTCTAGGCACACACCTTTATCCTCTCCTCATATAAATAAAAATGCTAGTTTTGTTCTTGTTCGTTGTGTTGCTTTTTTTTTCATTTGGGTCGTAGTGATTTTTCCCCATTTGACTTCTTTTCCCCCATTCTCTTCTTCTAATTCATGTGTTGCTCATGGACACCCCAGCCTTCTCACAAGAAATAAATCTAAGGTCCTGACTACTGGGGACATTGGAAATCTTGGAAAAAAGAAAATGAGAGTAAGGTGTTAGTTTTGCCCAGTTTGCCAAAATCTAATTTGGGTTGTCACGTTATGTCTTTGTAACCTTCTCTTGTAATTTCATCTGGATAGAGCTGCGCACTATCATAATCCTTGGTGTAAGAGCTGGTTCCTGTGCTGGCATTTCTGGTGCAAGCAAATCCAACCCTTTATAGGTTGGGTTATATCTTCAAATTTCCTTTTTGTTCTAGTGAATTCCTTCTGAGACAGAATGTCCACCGACATCAACAGCATTGTTACCGAAGTAGTGACAAAAACTGAACAAGAACAGTACGATCACACTTTAGCAAAGTAATCAGCCACAGGCTTAAATTTAAGCTTCTCTTTGTTGAACTGGTGGATTGATCCAGAATTGATAAAATGTGAATACAATAATCTATATTATTGTCCTATTTTGTCTCGGCAACTTATACATCATATGTAAGAAATAAACCTATTAAAACATGAATAATAATAAAATACATATGACTATAAGCTAACATAAAATAGAATAGAAGCATGGTCTCCTGGTATTCCAGCTAGCTCAAAAAGCAACCTGCCCGGGGCAGAATATTTGATCTCCTGGGGAAGAATTAGGAATTGCTTTGAGTTTTGTACAAGCATTTGTAAAGAAGTTCTGTATATAGCTGCTCATTTGAACTTTTTGTATTCCTGAGCAAATTCCCCATTTCCCACCAAAAACAAGCCCACTGCATTCATCTCTTTCAACTACTTTTCTCTAGTAGTTCTCTACTAGAGTTTTAACAGGACCAAGATATAAATTCAGGACCAACGCTTTTTTAATATATTTAGTCTACTCAGCTACAAATACAGAACTGGTTGGTAAAAGACTGTTACAAGTTGCTCTATGGCGCATTTTTTGGGAGAGTGGCTGCACTTTGGAGGAGGCTTTCATGAGCCACTTGCCCTAATTAGGCTTTAATCTACAAATCCCATTATGTAGATCAGTCTGTATTACTGCAGTTGCATCTAGAATTACCCTTCACATTGTACTGGAATAAGCACAGGACGGACACAAATATTTTCAGATTGCAACACAAAGTTTTAAGGCTTGCATTTTCCAGAGTAGATTGCACAGGAGTCACATAGCTACAAAACCATACAGAGATTTGCCAACTCTCTGCTTAGCATCAAGCTGATCTCACATCTTCCAGTTGAAAATTTTTGCATTTTTTTTAATACCTACTTTGTTAGTACTCCATATAGCCAGCAAGGCACATCCCTTCAATTCTAAATGCTTTGAATACATTTGGAATTTTTTTCTAGGTCAAAACAAACTGCATGGAGTAAATGGGTCTGCAATGAATCAGGATACCAGGAAAACAAAAATGAAGATTGATACAGCCCTCCAGAATCTTGTTGGATTACATCTGTTGCTGAAACAAAAAAGCACACAGCTCCTCTGCCCATCTCTTAAAAGTTTCCAAACACTTCGTGCTAACAGTTTATAGTGGGCATTTTATACAATTCCTACAGACTGTGAAATGCAAGTCTTGTTGAAAGCACTGATGAAAGCAACCTCCATTTAATACT
>NW_010202928.1:6300-14444 GCF_000695765.1 Mesitornis unicolor | reverse complement strand
CAGGAATGCAGGCACGGTGTGGAACCACGGTTTGCACGAGATGTCAGCACCATCTCCTCATGATTACTATGGAATTAGTAGTCAAGGATAAGTAGTCATCTGAACCCACAACACCAACTTCTTTATGCAGAGCAAATGTTAAAGCGTGTTTCAGCTCAGTTTATAGGCAGATGAATCACTGTGTACATTCGTGATGGAGGGAGTTGTCCTGTAGCTTCACCTGTAACAGGCAGAAATGGGCACTCGGGATGAAGCTTCACATCATGGGAGTTAGACAAAAAAGCCACTGTTTGTACAGCAGCTGCTTCTACTTGCCTCCTCGGTTAACAGCTGGGCCAGCACAGACCATTTCTGCAAATCACAATCTGAGGGCTAATGAGTGGCAAAAAAGATGATAGCTCCTGCAGGTGTCAGATCCAACTGTATTAACTTTTTGTATAGCACACCCTCAGTGCATTTTCTCATAAATCACACTAAACATCCTGGGCAGCACCAGCTTCTGGGCTGGAAACCTGGAAGGGAACCTAAAGGTGCCACGAGTAAAACTGCAAATTCAACAGAGGCTGCTCCCCTCCAGGAGCCTGGAGTGCAAGTCTGGTTTCCTCCTGCAATGCTTTGGACATACTTTTGCAGGAAATGTAGAAGTCAAGGCTTCTTGAAAGGCTGGTGTCACTCTGTGGAGGTCACCAGCCTTTATACATGATATTTTCCATGGGATTGTGATGCTACTGCTTTTCGTGAACCACTCCTCAAGTTTCTCTGTCAAGACAGACCTTCTTTCTCCAGATGTGCTCATACCTATGTTGTGCTGCTTTCCTGGGCACATTTAAACAGCCATCACAGCTTGCTCGCTAGCTGGCTACTGTGATTCAATTTTCATTCTACAAAAATAAAAAATCCCACCTATTCACCAATAATAGCCCAAATCATTTCAGTAGCACTAATGCAATCTGTAGTGTTTCAGACCATTACTCGGAAAACAGCAATTGTGCTTTGTTTTATAAGTGTCATCTATGTAACAGTTTAAGTTTGCAAATAACCTCTGGATCCTTTGTGATGAAAGGTGCTATATAAACTTGAGCTTCTATCATTCCTACATTTCACTGCTCCATAAATGAGAGAGATACTAGAGCAGCTCCACTCCATCATGTTTGCGGTCACATAGCCCTCCCTCCCCAGTATTTCATTTTTACTGGAATTAGTGATTAACATGAACATCACACCTTTTCCTATATCCCACCCCTCTGTGGGGTTTGGATTTTATGCCTGGCAACACTGCATTGCCTTTCTGTAAGTCATTTCATTGGAATCAGGGAAGAGCAATTAAACTGGCTATTAGGATGCAAAGTGTGCAGGTCAGTGCGGCATCTGCCAGGCAAATTCGCCTTAAAAACATGGCCCTGAGAGTCTCACTCATTTCTGAAAGATTCAGGAGACCACAGAAAAGCACTTCATGCACAAGCTGCAGCAAAGAGCTTCTTCACAAACAATGGGATTATTTCAGTTATAATTGCTTTATACAGGCAAAGGTTAAGGCAAACATTGATGATTTCTACAGAAGGTTTAAAATAGGATGCAGTTGGTGTCCTGGTCTTCCTTCTCCTCTGCTTCCTCCTCCACAACTTTTCTTTCTTGCCTCAGCAGGTTTTCTCTCACCAGAGCCCTGCTGAGCAGATCCCATTTGGACAGTTTGTGCTTTCCCCTCCTCCTTTTTGACGGAGCCAATAGTTGAAACAGATAACGAGCTATGACAAATAATGCAAGAAAAAATGGCTGGGTAAAAGACATCTGACAGCATCCAGTTAATATTTCTCGGCAGCAAGGGGGAATGAGGTGCACCAGGCACACTGCCGAAATTCCTGTCACCAGTGTAAACTAAGCAACGTGGCAAAAGCAATCAGAGGGTTAAAAGAATCTTGCCTTTGCCCTTGTTTGCCTCATTTCTTGTTTCTCTCTTAAACTGCACCACTGGGATGAACCACAAGACTTCTCTTCTCCTTATTAAAAAAGCAAAAACTGCTTATGCAGCAACTGCAGCAGGGCTCTGTTGTTAGCAGATAGTAAGGACGTATGGAGATGAGCTACAGACGGTATCCGTATCAGCGGAGACACTTATGGGGAAAAAATTGTTCTGTGAACATTACAAATTCTGGCTCTAATTAAACATTCATCTCTCACTCTTCTGGGGGTGGAGAAGAAAATCACTGTCCTTTTATACTGCAGTTAAAAGTGGAAAACATTGCATCCAGAAATACAATGAAGAAATATTTTCTATTCTGTGACAGCAATGAACGCTGAGGGTTATGCTGACTGAAGGTAATTACTACAGCTCTTTCCTTGTTCGCAAAAAAAAAAAGAGGACTGTGCATGCCTCAAAATACTGCCTTTTAGAAAATATCTGTAAATCATTCTGTGCTATAATTCCTTTAAACCATGGGTATAAGTGTAGACATGATTCTCTCCTTGCTGAGCTTCCTGGCCTTAAAAACATGCTCCAAGATACGTAGACATGAAGTTGAACAAAGAGACACGGATAGAGGAGGAGAGGTGTTCCCAGCTGGCAGCGGGTTCAGTGAAGGAATGAAGCACTCCTTCATCCCTGGTCTCTGGTAAGGTGGATGAAAGACATCACCAAGCTTCTTATGTGTAGAAAGAGGCAGATGAATATCCCAAATATCGGGTAGGTAATAACCAAAGAACCAAAAATGACCTGTCTCACCAGAGTCTCTTGCTTGCTCTCTATCCCAAAAACACTGGATGGGGGTTGCCAAAACCTACAGCTAAGCTGCTTTATGAGAATAACTTAGTGACATTTTGGAAGGGCTTATACACTGCTTTGGGAACATCTCCAGTTTGTTTTTCCCTCTCCCCTGATTGACCTCTTTTTCTGTTATCTGCGCTTTCCTCCTTTTTCAGACGTTGAATCCTCTAGGGGTTCAGTGAAGCCTGAAGTTCTTTCTTGTGGAGGGGAAGGAGAGGGAGGTTGTACCTATCAATAGCAATAAAACATTCCACATGATTGATATAAATGTTTTTGACTTTGCACGTGTGTTTGGGAAGGGCCCCAGCTGCCAAGGCCCACTGTCTATATTATGCTCCCATTCACCTTCAATATTCAGGGAAGGAGAAGACTCATTCCAGCATTTTTAAAGATCTGCTGGCAATAAACTGGAGCTCAGCTCTACAGAAACATGTGGCACCATCAGAGGCAGAAGAGAATGTGGAGAAGCAGTTGGTGTACAGAGCTGGTCTCCAGGGCCCAAAGGCCCTAAAATCCATACTTGGTGTGTTCTTAGGTGGCCACCGTGGACTCTCTATCCCCACTGCTTTTTTGAGTTGCTCTACAAAAGTTAACCTACATAAAACAATGCAAAGTGACCACTGAGGCCAACAGATAAGAATAACTTCTTTCCAGCTTCCCATCTACGATGCCATTAAGGAGAAACGCACACAAATCCAAGTCTGAGAAGTGGCTGAAATGTAAAATACACTTATTCAATTGTTTTATTTCAATTGGAAGATAAAGATGAAACTTTACAGTAAAATAGTGGTGTTCATTGGAGAAGATTTGCTCATGTTGTCAAATCAGCAAACACAATTTGATTTTTCAACTCTGTTTTGCTCTGTTGAAAACTTAGCCATCTTGTTTCTTATATGCACTCTCAATTTCTGACCATGGGCTTTTAATGTCCAGACAAGTTATGTAACTTCTATATGAACTAAGAACTAAATGGAAAAATTCCTAAATACCTGCTATTACAGGTATTAGACAGTAGTGAAGGAAACAGAAATCTGACGGGATTTCAATGAGCTAAGACTGTGATAATCCAGACAGTGTTATATGATACAGAAACCTGTGCTTTAAAGACCCACTGTTTCGTTTCTGGAAGAACTATCACTTATCTCCCTTTATAAAGGAAAGTTAAAGTATAAAAATTTTTAAAATAAAATGAATAATGAATAGGTGATTTTGTCACTGACCCGATCCTAGACCTAGATCTTCCAGAATACCTTCTAGCTTCGGTGTTAGTCCAGTTTTGAGACAAAGTTTGGACCAGATGGCCTTCAGACAACCCTAGCAATCTAAATATTTCTATGATTCACTTCACTGACTAATTTTTAGTTTAAAAGTGCAGTAAACCTATGTCCATTTCCCCCTACCTAAGGATGACAATCCTCAGAGTTTGCAAACTGAGCTAATAAATGAAGCACAAGTATTACAACTGCATCATGTCTGAAGGTTCACATCAGGAGGCTAAATTAGCCCTCAGGAATTGACACAAAGTCATTTTTGTACATCCATGAGTCAGACAAATAATCAGAATTCATTTCTATAAATAACCAAATTCCATTTAGACATGAAAGCAACTTCAAGATGAAGAAAACCTGGCCTTAGTTTAGGCTACAGATTAATTTCTTAGTATGTGCTCAAACATTTCTTGGTACTGCTAAATTATGACAAACTTTCATGTGAGATAGTAGAGTGTACCACAGAGAAACCAAAGATAAATGTCATTTGTTTTCACCTAATGTATACAAAAGCTAGTAAGATTTACTAAATAAACTGTACTACTATAACGCAGAATTCTGTGCTGTTCTTTTTGCCACATTTCTAATTTTTCCTGTTAGATAACTAACATCACTTGAGCATAAAACACCAAGAGACAGCTATAATCTTCCTCACTTCTTAACCCAAGTCAAATATTTGTTGAAGGAAAGTGTTTTTAAATTATGAGAATACATTTGCATTGTAGTTTTCTGTCAGTTTGATAGTAGAAGGAAGAAAATGTTCACTTGCTCACTAGAATTATGTTTTATTCAGAATGTTACCAGAAAGACTCATTTATCTATCTGTATCTTCTGACCTGATAAGTAACTAAGAAAAATAAGCATAATTTATAATTGGAACTTTTATTTGATTTAGCCCTTAATATTCAGATAAAGCTCTTTATTATGTACCTTCTACTACTGTTGGAATTGTTTTGATGGACAGAAAATTGCAAATACCACCCTAACTTCATCCAGATCTTCAAGGAAAACTATGACCATGAATAAGCATGCAAAAATGGAGACCCTCACAGATTAAGTAGGAACTGCTCACAAACGTCAAAATCAATCACAGTAGAAAAAGATCCTATAGGCATTACGTTATTAAGCCTCAAAGTTATAACTGTTTATGTCTGAGCACAAATCTAAAGTTAAATTAAATTAAATTACAAGTTTAGCTCCTGATCATTGTTTTGATTTTTAGTTTTCTCCACCTAAATCTGATATGCATGCAGCAAGTACAGTTTCACTATCTTGAACTCTTGTCTTATTTCAGATTTCTAGTAAAATTCCTGCTCTGTGTCTCATGGGAGTCAGAAATGGTGGCCTGTGGGTGAAAGCATCTCTTTGGCTCATTGGCAGTGCCCTGAAGAATGCAGTCTACCATAAACAATTAGCCAATAATTTTCTGAAAGTCTAATGATAGTTGATGACTTTCTTAAATAGCAGGTCCTGGAATAAGAATCAGCCTTCATGTGATAAAAAGAAAATGCTTATAGACTTAGAGGTTGCAGAAGAAAAGCAAAACTGAACAAGCACACACCCAAAACATTTGAAATCAAATGACAAAATCTAAAAATATTATGTTCTTTAAGGCTTATGCTAGTTTGGAGAGTGATTTATCCCTCATAAGCAGGCAGTTTTGGCCAAGCTAGTTAAACATTTGAGAATGAACCTGTTTTCTGGAAAAGTAAGTTTATTAAATTGATTCCTGACTTCTTTGGAGCTCACAAAAACAGCATCTTGTATTCTCTAGACCTTGGCCGAGATCTTCCCTATTGCTCCCAGTCTCAAAAATACTCCCAACTCTGCCGGATTGCCTTCATCAGAAAAAATGTAGGAATAAAATCACTGTTGGTACAACATCCCTGTTTATTCCCCTCCACCTCTTTCCAACAATTATGCTCAGATTCCTCAACCTTGGGGTTTTGTGTTCTGTCATTTTTTGTTGTTTGGGGGTTCTGTTTGCTTGATTGTCTGTTTGAATCTCTCCTTGGCAATCTGAAAGGTTTGCGTCAGCAGCCTTCAGAATCTCACTACAGCTTTCTCGTTTCAGCTCACAATAATATCTGGTGAACACCAAGGATGCTGTTGCCTCCTGTACTCAGCCAGTGGCAGATAAAAATACAGACATTACTACCTGTAGGCTACATAAATACTTATAAGACAACAAAGCACCATGTGCCAGGGTGCCCTCTTCCTTCTGCAGGGCATTACAGCAGAGAGGCTCAGCACCTCCAGTGTAGTTGTACCTAAGTCCTATCTATTACCAGCCCTACCTATCATCTGCCCTGTCTATCATCTACCGTATCTATCATCTACCTGGGCTAAATCAGGAACTGCTAGATGTAAGAATGAAAATTTCTACTTCAGCTAAAGGACTAACACAGAAACAACAGAAGAGACCAAACCAAGCTGTGGTCTAGATGCCAAAGCACAGCACACAATTGTACAGGAACACCTCATTTGCCCTAAATGTGCCACAGTAATCCGTGGAAAGTGGCATTTGGATCTGTTCCACAAGAAACCTGGATTCCCACGCCCACTCTTTCTGAGGTGACTTTGCAATAATCTCACCGCATTCAAGCTAAGAACGATGCATGTGTACTGAGCAGAGAGGTTTGCCATGGTTTGTATTTCAAGCAATAGCCTGGAGACATGAAAATCAAATTGAAGTTTGGTTGAACTCAACAATTCTGCAACACTCCTTTCTGTCCCAAATTTATCACATGGGTGGAATTATACTACTCATACCTGGTCCTGTATTATATGTGTGAGCAATTCATTTCTACCAACCCTGTTCTCTAGTCATTCAGTAAGAGTCCTTTGTGAGACAAACGTTGTTATTCTTACATATATTGTTATAGTTATATTGATGTATTGTTATTGCTATATTATTGTTATATTGACAAAATGATTGGTAAACAACATTACAGCAATATTTATGGCCTAGCATTTGAACAATTTCTTTCTTCTGAAATCCACTGGAAAAATAATGGCAGGGAAGCTACACTGAGGACTCAAATCTCTTTCAAGCCATCAGCACTTTTAGTGGAGGACTGAAAGTAAGATTATTATCATGGGTATATTTAGCACATGTGAATTTCTCATCAGATAGTGGTCAGAGGCAAAAATAGCTTTGAAGCAAGTGAATACTTTAAAGAGACAGACATATTGGGGAACGTTTAAAAACTGCCACATATATTAAATACAAAATTTAGTATCTTTTCAAGTTATTGTTCTTGCCCATGACACAATTAGCAATCAGTAAAGCTACTTATGTTTATCCAAAATACTACATTTTCTTAAAGATGACTGATTCCTTCCGTGGTAAAGAGAGAGTAGTGAGTTTAAGAGTTGGTATTCATTTCTCCAAAACTAGTCTTATAATGGCATACACAGAAAAGATCCACTCCTGAAGCACCAATGCACAGAACAGTAATTATGTTAGGGTTGTCTTGTCTATGTTAATACCTGACAATCTACTTAATGTGTTTATTTATTTAAATAGGGTAGCATTTACTTAAATTATGGGAACATCAACCAGCCCAAAGACAGCTGAAGATTATGAAGAAAATGTAAGGACATCATTATTACTGTCTGTGAGCAGCTTGCAAAATGAAGACTGGAGACAGGCAGAGAGATGCTAGGGTGTGTGGTTGGGGTATTATGATGAAAGGGAAAAGCAAATTTTGATCCACTGAGTAAATTCACTGGAGAAGCAGAAATGAAGCATCTTTTAAAAATTATCCATAGTATTATAAGAAGATTGGGCAGTATTCTTTTTTACTTTGGCCTAGGATGGAAGTTCTTAAGCATTGTAATCTGGACAGTATGGGTTAAATTACAGATAGATCTATGTAGGAAGATGTTGCATATATGTGAAATGAGGACATAAAGAGTCTACGCTGCTTATACAAAGCTACATGCGAGCTTTATCCATGTCACAATGTGTCTGGGTGCACCTCATCCCCTGCAAGAGCAGTGCTCAGCTAAAATAAAGTTCATGACAAAGGGAATTCCAGGCAGCAGCTACTAAAGGAAAGTCAGTGCACCACACTGCGCATTTCTTGTCTGGGTCAGAAGCAGGCTTTCCT
>NW_010202928.1:0-6269 GCF_000695765.1 Mesitornis unicolor | reverse complement strand
CTGCTTGTATGGATCCCTCAGATTTAGGATGCCTCAGCCAAGGAATCTGGCAGCTCCAACTTCTTTCCTTCTTACATCACTCCTCCCAAAGGACCAGTCAGAAGTTCTTCTGAACCATGTCAGTGAAACAGGACAGCATATCTGTCTCAGCCTTCGAGAAATTTAGTCATAGTTCACCATTTCCTGAATCCTTCTGCTGCTGAATACATACAAATTTAATATGGAAGCAATGTCTACATTGACTAATCTCTAATATCCACTAAAACTGAAGGAATTACAAAGCATCGCAGAATCTGGACTGAAGACATTGGGTTCCATTTCTTGCTCCATCTCTGACTTGTCAGGCAACCTTGGCCAAGTTATTATTTCTCTCAATACTCTACAGTCCTCTTCTACAAAACAGACGTGCAAACAAGCGTACGTACAAACACCACAAATTATTACTCCAATGAGTGCATCTTTAAGGTAGGATATTTTCTTCTTAATAGACATTGTAAGATTTGACTAAGCATGAATATTATCCTTTCCCCCCAACACCCGGTATCTACAAACGGGTTAATTCAAAAACACCCTCAGAAACCAGAGAACTACAGGTACTCTTGATACCCTGAGCATGTAATATTTATAACAGTCATACAACTTTAATTTTACTTCTTTGCCTTAGAAAAAAAAGAGTGCAATTTTTTTCTAAGCACAGCACTGCAGAAAAAAAAAAATGAAGCGCTTGTTAGTTTGGAATTTTCCATTCCTTTTTGCTTCTGCCTGAAAGGCAGAGGACTGTGGGGGTTTCATAGCAGAAAGAATTTAGGCCTCTCTCCCTTTGACTTGCAAATTTTAGAAACAGTGCACTATCCATCTTACCGGTTGGCAAGGATTTAAAGTTGATTTAATATCCCTTAAGCTAGTCATGAAGCATTGTACAGCCTCATCTCCTCTTCCTCCTCCCTCCCTCACCCTTCAACTCCTGTATAAAATCTCAGTGCATGTAGAACTTACTCCCATAAAAGTGGTGGTCACTGGTGTCGCTATAAAGTGTCATGGTAACAGCAGTTAGAGGTCTGGCAGTGATAGTGCTGTAAACTCCATATTTCCTTGGGGAAAATGATGCCTCACCTGTTAAAACTCACATTGGTCCAAAATATGGTGCCTATGCATCAAATGCCACAATTAAGAAATAATATTTTCACAACAGAGACTGGAAAATTATAGGAATCTTTCACATTGCATTTTTGGAACTATAGCAGTATGTATTTATATGTCCTCTTTTCATATTTTAGTTTATTTTTTCAGATCTCTAGAGTAGGTAGTAAAATGAGAGACCTCAAATACTAAGTATAAATTATGGGCAAAAATATATCATTGCTGAATTCACTTAGAAAGCTTGTCAGAAAAAAATTTTCTAAAGCGTTTCCATCTGTTGTCCTCAAACCACAGAGGAAGTCCTTCTACCGCGCTCATCACAGTGACTATATAAAGACACTTGTCCAGTCTATGTTTGCGGGTTTTTTTTCCTCTTTTGACTGACTTGAGCTTTGAAAACCTGACTTTTTGGAGAAGGATATAATTAAAGAGACAAGCATATCTAAGCTACAGCTGTGTGTGTTTTTTAAAATTGCTTGAATAGCCAGAGGAACAGGTAAGATTGAAGAAAAACCTGCATATTTATTGTGTCACAACCCTTCTGTACTTTCAGGGGCAAAAGGTAATTTGTACCTAAAATCCCATTTGTACACGTTGCTCTCTCAACTGGACATGACCTCTGAATGTAAAAAGGCAGGTTGGTGCAGATGTTATCTCCCACAGGGGGCAACAGTGGGCTACTTATCTTCCCATCAACCTCAAAGCCCAAGTCACATTTGACATCAAACTAATGTCACTGAGCCGAATGACATTCACCTATTAGACGGCACTCGGAACTAGATAAGCTGGAAAACTAATGTAGTAAGATGAGGCCATCCAGGAAATAGTGGCACTCTCTTTCATGGCTACTGCGCTCACTTCAGTCCATGTAATACAAAGAAAATACTACTAATATGAACACTGCAAAATTCATGTATAATTTCAACAGAATCCATATAAAGACAGCAAGAAGTAATAACATAGCCAGTAGCTCAGCATTTAATTACCTCTGCTTACACACTACTAGAGCTTTGTCTGCACCTAATGTTTTCAAAATAAATGAAAATTTTAGCACAGTTCACAATTTAAAAACAAATCTGAAATGCACAGCACATCTTTTGTTAAAACACACTGTGTCTTCACGTTAGAGTTTTCTTACACGAATTTTCAGATATGCTGCTTTCAGTTTTTCCAGAAAATGAAATAAGTCCTGCAGCAGAATCAAACTGAGCTCTAAGCCCCATTTTGCAGTCATGTTAATGGACAAGGCATAGCAAATCACCAACAAATGGATCAGCAGAACAACCTTATCAGTAAATCACTTGCTACACTCTTAATAGTTGCCTTTCAAACTGTTGCCTGCAATACTTGAAGAGTTACATTGATTTTATATCTACCCCTGAACTTCTCTGTGTTTAAAGTCTGCAAGTAAGTTAGCTTTTAATAAAGTGCCATTTATACAATCATACTGCAAACAAGGCTGAATTTCACACATGCACGAGTGATAACCTGCCTTCTTCCCTTCCAAAGAAAGGAAAGGACTGACACTTACGAAAGGAAATGTCTTTTTCATTTTGGTGGTATTGTCCGTGTTTTTATTTATTGCTTACTATGGATCACAGAAGGAACCCCTAGTGGCTTTGCTGCTTCTCTCCTATGCTCTATTAGCAGAATAGAGTAATCTTTGCATAACCAATTACTTATTTACTAACATTTTTAAGCTCTGAGGCTAAAATGATATGGGCAATTTAATTAGGCTTTTTTTCCCTTGCACCTCATTGCTAGAGTGTTTTACCTTTGGAGATTTTTCTAGCTTGCTTTTTGGTTGGGTTGGTTTTTTTTCTTTAAATCCTCACAGTGGCATCCTGTCCTTTTGCTGGAACCTGATTCAAGGCCTCAGACCCAGCTGTCGCCATTTCAGCAGGCATCACCCCATTATCACTTTGTGCCATGCTGTCTCCTGTACACCAGGCAGCTAGGAGAATGTAAGACCATACCAGCTACACATGAAAAAGCAAAGTGATACCAAAATTACCTATGCTTGGTCCTCACGTGTCTATGATTTAATTCCAGGGGATGTGGTATTTTCAAATAGTATTAGCAACATTTCACAGCATTCAAGTGCACACCATCTTTCAATATTTTACAATGAGAATGTCCCACTGTCATAATCTGTGCATCTTCATTGCCCAGCTCCATCCACCCTTGCTAACAAACACATATTAAGCACTTTTTTCTATACTGTCTGCCCTAGGTTAACCAATTAACTATAAAATTAACTTAGCAGTGAATGAGTTGGCTTTGATACTGTGTTATCTGTATTTTGGAAGCCTGCTTGCTAGAGGCCTAAGGAAGAAAAGCGTCCCTGTTCTGACATGTCTGCGGGGACCAAGTCCAATGGGGTCAGGAGCGTTACTGGCTCTGACGGAGCTGCACAGGCCGACAGGCAGGCCTGAGCAAGTGCGAATGATGTGTCTATTCGGCAGCATTTCTGGAGAAAACAGGCTTGTAATAAAGACAATGAAAATACAAAAATCATAATGATATCCTTCTATGATAGGTAGATCTATGATGGATCAAGGTAGATCTCTGCTGCATCTACCTCTGGTCTGGCACTCCCATCTCCACCTGCAACCTTTGGTGGGAAGCTCTGGTGAAGGAAGGTCCTGCAGGGAGGTTTTGTTCACCTCACCGTACACAAGTAAGAAACTGCTTTGTTGCCTGAGCACTGGCCTAATTTCAGTACCCGTGTTTGCCAGGTTGATGGAGGCATATTCTGGGGAGACTGGATCTGACCCTGTTGTTGGTAGGACCTCAATCAGTCTCTGTCAGAGGAGTTATAATTGAATAGTGCTTTAGATAGTAGAATTGCACAGGGTAAAGCACTGGGGCCTGTTGCAGAGCCAGCTTTTCAAGCGTATATTGGATTCAACATTTTTCTCTGCTTAATGGGTGATGGAACTGAAGATCTACTCACAAAGTGACAGCAAGGTGACATGGCTGCACATGAAAGGAAGCTCAGGGAGGTGCCGGAGAGCTGGAGCTGGGGCAGAAGCTGCCAGAGGTGAGGAGAGCTGCTGTCTGCCCAGGCAGCAAAAGCTGCTCTGGAAGAAGATGCCACTGTCCTGTGCCACCGAGGAGCAGTATTTTCTGTAGGCCTCCTGTGTTGTCTGCAGTGCAACTATAATGTCATTTCAAATCCAGAAGAGGTTAAAAACATTTGTACAAAGTCTTTTCCTTCTTTTGTTGCTCTGGGGCTCAGCTACGTGACTCTGGGTGTGTAGGAAAACACACTTGCTGATGTTATGAGCATCAGTTAGGAGATGTCTAGGAGCTGAGGAGAGGCAGAAGCCTTTGGTTTAGTGCCTGAAAATTTAAAGTTCTTTCAATGTGTCCCTCATACCTTGTAAAGTCCCAGCCTCAGGTGCTTCTACTCATTTGCAGAAGCATATTGCACTATACCCTGCACTTTCACTAAATTAACCATATGCACAGAGTGTTTCCTCCACCGCACACCTTGTAAGCTCAGAGAAGAAAATTTCTTTCACTTGCTCAAAGGCTTACATTTCAGTCAAATCAAAAGCAATTTTCTCTAGAAGAAGCAACAGCACTTCTTCATGAGAGCTATTTCCATGCCAAATTTAAAGTTTCTACCTACAGCCGAACAAGCTGTTGGAGTCCACAAATATTCTCTGTAAAAGTGGAAAAGTATGCTTTATCTCGGTCCGTATTAGAAAATGGCTCAAACCTTGTTCAGACTCGCAAATGGGATTTCCAAGCAGGTATGCAGTGGGAACATTTTTAAACCCCAAGTGAACACTCTGGAAACTTACAGGTGACTGAAAACAAGGGGTTCAAATGAAAAATATTATGCAAGTTCAATACATAATTCAATCTGTAAGAGACTGTAATTGTGCCTGAAAACTTGCTAGTGACCCTTGCTTCAAATAATAACAGCAAACAAAAGGCATTTGAGAAAATGCGCTTTGTTTTCATGTTTGTTTTGCGTACGTGGCAGAAATTTCACATCACCAGTTTTACTCTTCCCCGTGCATAGGCATCGACTTGCTCAGCTCCCACCATTTGTTCAGACATTGCAGGCAGTAACCAGGAGGAGAGAAATGTATTAACGTTTGGGATAATGTGATTTAAAGCCACAGAAAGCAGCAGCAAAACAAATGGATGGATTCTAAAAATGGTGGGCACCTTGCAGTCCTCATGAGCATTGGATTGCCATTGCTTGCTCCACCATATTGAAAATCGGGCCACCTACTTATGTCCTAAATAAAATTAAAATCTAAATGAGGCATCATTTTTGGAAAATCCTTGCCATCACCTTTAAGTCTGTGGTTCTACTCCTTAAAAAGCAAATAGAAACAAGGAAAATCCTAACCCCAACCTGGCATACAGTAAAAATATCTCCGTTTTCAAAGACTGATTGCACTTAAATCCTGTCTGACTTTTATCTTATGCAATGTGGTCTAAGGTGAAGAAGGGAAAATTTATTTATTTTTTTCTTCTCCCTTGTCCCCCCCAATTTCAATCTCTGATTTTGTGTGAAAAAAGTTACAGCTAAATTATTTTTCCATTGAGTGCTGCAGAAGTTTGTAAATCAGAAACCAAAGGAGTTAATTTACATCTATAAGAAAGTCAGCACACACTGGAATGAGAGCACATGAGAAGCCCTGAAATAGTTGTTTGTAGTAAATTTATTTATTCCTGTGGGCTGTATGCGTCCTCTGGTAGCCAGAGCCAAGGCACAATTATAACAGATCCAACCTGATACAGTCCATCTATCCTTCTCCGATCAAACAGCAGTAAAGATGATTACAACCTTTCCTGCTTGGTCATTTTTATTACTTCTGATGTTACTGAAAGCCTAAACTAATATTAAATTCTGTATTATATACAGTTATTCCTAAAATGGTATATTATATAACCTGGAAAAAAACCCCGTAATTAGAATGATAAGCCAGGAATAATTAAAAGCCTATATAAAATAACCTGAATTCACTCCTAGATTAAGTTGTATTTTCATCTTTTCAAATATTTGAACTTCCAATATCTAACAGGAATATACACATCCTGAAGAAAGTATGTACATATGTGCATATATAGATATGTGTATACAGATGTGTGCATGTGTATAT
>NW_010202927.1:0-773 GCF_000695765.1 Mesitornis unicolor | reverse complement strand
AAACCAAGGCGCTGCAGAAGCTGGGATTCCTTTGAAAACATTATTAAGAGAACACAAACAGCAGCTGGGATTTATACAAAGGATGGGATTGGTTGAATAACTTGTTTAAAGGATGGGGACTGTCTGGGTGGTTGCTATCTCTAGTAAAAACTGAATTGTTGGTTTTGTTCATCATTGTGTTAAGCCTGTGGTGGATGGTGCGTGCCAATGATGGATGGATAGTTTCGCAGCCAAAGCAGAACGTGTGGATCACCCTAGCCAACAAGACAGGGCAGGATTCTATTTGTTTATCTACTGCCTCGCCTGATAATCCGTTTTCAACATGTTCGGTGGGTCAACCGTTGGACAATTGGCCTGTGCCTACAGCTCAGCAGACCATAGCCAGTGGTTCAAGGGTGATTGATGATTGGGATGGCTGGCTGGAGTTGTTGGGATCTGTAAAAATGGATTATTGTGTATATTTTAATTATTCAGGGAAAAATCAGACAACGGGACAATGGGTAAATTCTAGATTGATTGTGTATAGAAATTATAGTTTTTGGTGTAATCATACATCAAAGAACGCTTCACAATCTGCACCTGTCCGATTAGCCTGCCCCCTGGAGTGTTTTTGATTTGTGGAGAGAGAGCGTGGCCTGGTATCCCTTCACATCTCAAAGGAGGACCCTGCAGTTTGGGCCGCTTAACATTGCTGACGCCCAATGACACCGTGATCCACAACACCTTTCGCAGTCGATCACACAATAGGCGAACTGTTCATGCATATAAAAGTG
>NW_010202926.1:0-3484 GCF_000695765.1 Mesitornis unicolor | reverse complement strand
TGTGTGTTAAACTTCGGTCTCTCAATCAAACCCCGGCGTTTTTCTTTCCAGAATGAGCCTTTTTCTTCTTTTCCTCCATCATTTTGAATCGATGACATCTTCCTCACCTGGTTTTTCCCACCCGTGGGGGTGCGTGGTCTCCGCCTGGGATCCCCAGTGCCCTTCCACATGGTGAATATGTAGTCCATGATCAAAACCAGTGCCCCGGGCAGCGCAGCGCCCCAAAACCGTGGGGTTTCTGTGCTAAACTCCAGCCTTTTTAACGCATTATTTATCACATCCCCGGCTCTCACCCTTCTCTGCCTTCAGAGGGGAGATTTTGCCCACTCTGATGCAGGCTCCTCCTTGATTTTTGGACAAATCTCGCCCAGCTCAGCTGTTTTTAGGAGGCACTGGGGCAGCCGCAGGTGCTGGCGCTTGAGTGGGAGGGCTCCAAGTCCCAATTTTCCACCCAATTTTAGGTGAGTTACTTTATTTCCCTCCCCATTGCTGTCACCTCGACCGTGCCACCCATGTCCCCATCACCCAGGGCCAGGCAGCAGCGAGTGAGAGATCCTGGCAGGTATTGGCGATGGTGATGTCCTCATGGCTGCAGCTGGGAGGTCCTGGCAGGTATAAACCATGCTGGGTATTGGCAATGCTGATGTCCTCATGGAAGGTCCTGGCAGGTATAAACCACGCTGGGACTGGGTATTGGTGATGGTGACATCCTCGTGGTCACAGCTGGGAGGTCCTGGCAGGTATAAACCATACTGGGTACCAGGTATCAGCAATGGTGATGTCCTCGTGGGAGGTCCTGGCAGGTATAAACCACACCAGAGACCAGGTATCAGCAATGATGATGTTTTCTTGGCAGCAGCTGGGAGGTCCTGGCAGGTATAAATCACACCAGGTACCGCGTATCAGCAATGGTGACATCCTCATGAGGTCCTGACAGGTATAAACCACGCAAGGGACTAGGTATCGGCGATGGTGACGTCCTCGTGGCAGCAGCTGGGAGGTCCTGGCAGGTATAAACCACACCGGGTATTGATGATGGTGACGTCCTCCTCATGGAAGGTCCTGGCAGGTATAAACCATGCTGGGTATCGGTGATGGTGACATCCTTGTGGCAGCAGCTGTGAGGTCCTGGCAGGTGTAAACCATGCCAGGTACCAGGTATCAGTGATGGTGATGTCCTCATGGCTGCAGCTGGGAAGTCCTGACAGGTATAAACCACACCAAGGACCGAGTATTGGTGGTGGTGATGTCCTTGTGGCAGCAGCTGGGAGGTCCTGACAGGTATAAACCACACCAGGTACCACGTATCAGCAATGGTGACATCCTCATGGGAGGTCCTGGCAGATATAAACCACTCCAGGGACTGGGTATCAGCAATGGTGATGTCCTCATGGGAGGTCCTGGCAGGTACAAACCACACCGGCTATCGGTGATGGTGACGTCCTCATGGCAGCAGCTGGGAGGTCCCAAATTCCCCCCCCCCGGTTTTGGAGACGCTTAAACCTCCTCCAGAAGGAACCACCCGGGCGCGATGCCCCTTCTCCTCATCTCCATCGGCCAAAGCCACATCTCCCACCCCTCGCACGGGACCTGGACCGGCAGCAGATGTTGGAGAAGGATGCTCCTGGAGTGGGGTGCAGCAAAACGTAAACGCGAAAGCTTGGCCTCGTTGAAGGGCAGGAATTTTCCAAGTGGAGCCCCTGCAGTGGTTTTTGCTGTAGTAGAAACTAAACGGTAGAAAGTGAATATTTGTGTTGGCGTGGAGCACAAGAAGGATCCTTCGGGCGAGGGATGAGCATCTCCGTCCTCCTCCTCCTCCTCTCCCTTGGCATCAGGACCACGTGGGGCAAAAGCGGCTCTGGATACCCCAATTTCGGACATTGCCGCAGTTTGGGATGGATGGAGACGCCGTTTCCTGGGATGGCTCGGGCCAGGGACGGCCCCGCTTCAGCCGCTGCCATTTTCCATAACAGGATACAAAACTTCCCGTGCTGAGTCCCCCGATAACGCCGACAGCCGGAGCAGCGCTCGATGGGACCCCTTTGGAGCAGGACACGATGGAGAGGGCACTTCCCGGCCATGTGTTTCGGGCTGGAGGAGCCTTGACCTGAAGGTTTTTCAACCAGAGCGTGAACATGGGAGGTGCAGAACGGGTCATGGAGGCTTCGTTCTGCTGTAATAACTGGAGACGGAGATGCTTTGGGGAGAAGAAGAGCTTGTGATGTGCAGATCGATGCAGGGCTGAAGCGGGGCTTCGCTGCTCCTGGGCATGGGCACCTTCTTGCCCAGGCACAGCCATGGGATCAATGGTTTTGGGTCCAAATTTTGGAATTGGATGTGGAGATGTGGGTTTTGGAACCCCAGATTCCTACTGGTGGCTCTGCTCTTCAAGACAAGGGATGTCCAGAGACCTCAGGGTGGACCAGGGGCTGTTTTGGGGCCGGGATTGACCCCGTGCCAAGCCTGGAAACCCACATCAACGGTGGGACATGGGGTCCTTGGAGGAGCAGCGATGTTGGGGTCGGATGGGAAAGGACAGGGAGGGACACGGGAAGGCGCAGAGCATCCTCTGAGCATCCACTTTCTGCAATGGGAGTAAATGCAATGGAGAGAAACGGTCCTGGAGGTCAGGGATGTGTTGTGGGACAGGAGCTGAGGCAGAGCAGGGACCCATGGGGCTGCTGTGGGGTTTCGGTATTGATCCCCTGCCCAGGAGGTGACGGCGCTGGCGCTGTCCCCATGCGTCCTCCTGGCACCAGGACACCTCTGCTATGAAAGGAGGGCAGGGGAGCGGGGCGGAGGGCAGGCCAGGAAGGGTTTTGGGGAGGATTTTTGATGTGGACTACAGATACAAACCATTTCCCACCTGCCCTTGCCCGAAAGGGAACCACCAGGCTGATCTCGCTCCTCTTTTTACCATCCCTTTATTTTGCCGATCCCGGCTCTCCAACATTTTCCTTTGCTTCTTTCCTCACGCTCCGAGGCTTTCTTTGCATGTGCATTTCCAGCATGATTGTATGGTGAGCACTTCTTTGCAAGTTTAATTCATTTAATTCGCTGGCAAAATCGGCCTCCAATGTTTGTTGTTGTGATTGAAACCAGAGAGAGCTCGGCTTGAGCTTGGGGGGTTGGATCCTGGGTCCAAGGGGCTCCCAAATTGCTGTTTGATCGTTGCACAATGATGGGGTTGAGCCACGATCGGGGCTTCGGGGTGAGGGTGCAATGGGAAAAGCAGCGCTGAGCTGGGGACGGGGCTGATTTGTGATTGGGGGGGTTTTGTGGGGATGACGGCTCCGGGATTTTGGGGAGGAGCAGCATGGGGGGAAGGAAAAAGCCCTGCTCCCTGATACCATTAGGTGTTATAAATATTAGACATTGAAAAGTGGTAATATATAATAGTAGAATTGTATCATTATATACTTAACAGTTATAAATATCAACTGTTAATTAGTAGGTATTATTTTAATGTACTTTAAATATAATA